>NW_027069824.1:59946-286750 GCF_002906115.3 Quercus suber
ATAATTCCTAAAATATTCCATTGTGTTATATCTAAAATACCCCACTGAATTTTAATATCTCAAAAATCTTCTTCCGTATTTTGAGTTTTATGTAGTAGTCATGCTTATGAAGTTGAAATCATGATATAAGGTATTCTATTTGTTACCTAGAGAATAATAATTTACTAGTTTTTTAATCTTTTAGACCTATAATTTAATCTAATGGAAACTTCAATTGCACATATGCATTTTCTTATCTTTTTTTTTTTTTTTTTTCTTTTTCTTGCTTAAAAGGTTGTCTATTGAAAGATAAGTAAGCTAAACATCATAGATACATATAAAATGTAGGATAATGATATTCAATATCATTTTTAAAAGTTTTTAGCGAGTGAATATTGCCTTTAGAAAATAGGTTATAAAAATTATCATTGAAAAATTTATATATATTTCATATGTTAAATAGTTACTTGAAGTTTGTGTGTAATCAAAATTTTTATATAAATGAGATTAGCATTATATGACATGTATTTTTGAACATATGATTTCATAGTTCTTTTAATAGAAGTTTATCTTAATTTTTGCAATCAAAGGGTAGCACGTATCTTGCACATGCCACCAAAACTAGTGATAAAACAAAGATCATTGTATTCTAATTCTTACATGACTTTGCTTGATGTTGGCATTATAACCCTCGCCCCTCAACCCAAGGAAAGAAAAAACACCATTTATAAATTTAGTTGACTTGTAAATACAAATTTTTGGTCCCTTTTTTTTTTTGTGTTTTATTTTATACTCCACCTAATCATATGTTGTATTCTGTATTCTTTGGGTTGTACTGCTACACTACTTTTTTGAGAATTAGAATACCTTATGCATGCATTATATCCTCACCTCTATTTTTTCTGTGTAGGATCGGTCATTAACAAGTCAAAGCATAACACACACACTCTCTCTCTCTCTCTCTCTCTGGTGTGGTTGAAGAAGGGGAGCTTAAAAACTTAGTGACTAGACCATAAGGGACTTTGAAGTTAAAAATGCACACAGCTGTATTGGAACTCTTAATTAGCAGTATCCCATTAATCCTTTCAATCCTTTCATCTGAAACTTCGTTGTTATGGAAGGTTAGTGAAGCTATTGAAGATGTCAAGAACAAGTTGATAATCATGCAATCTGTCTTAATAGATGCTGATAAAAAGGGGGCAGGCAGTGAAGGAGAGAAAGCTTGGTTGGCAACTGTGACAGACATAGCATATGATGTTGAAGACGTTATTGATAAGTTCATGTATCAAATCAGTAGAGAACGAATTGGTGGTCGATCTGCGAGGTTCCTATGCCACACCATTTACTTTCCAAAAAATCTATGGGAGAGGCATAAAACCGCCAGCAAATTACAAATAATCAAGAATAAAATCCAGGCCATTCCAGATATAAAGCAAGGATATGTTATTGATCATATGGAGGGCTCAAGTTCTAACTATAATCACAGACGGAACTTGCGTCATGCTGAATCACATTTTTTTCTTAAAGAAGATGAACTTGTAGGGATAAAGGAGAAAAGACAATTGCTAATGGGTCCGTTGATGCATGGCGAGCCAGAACGAACTGTCATTTCAGTAGTCGGGATGGGAGGATCGGGCAAAACCACACTAGTTGCCAACATCTACAACAATGATGATGTAAAGAGACATTTTGACTGCTATGCATGGATCACTGTTTCTCAAGTATATGACACAGAAGACTTGTTGAGGAGCATGATTAAAGAATTCCACACATCATGGAAGAATTCTAATCAAGTCTATCCAGAGGACTTGAGTTCCATTGAGTACAGAGCATTATCAGAAAGATTGGTAGACTACTTAGAGAAGAAAAAGTATTTACTTGTTATAGACGATGTTTGGGACACAGACCTCTTAGATGATTTTAAGGCACCACTTCGAGATGGTTGTCCTGGGAGCAGAATTATCCTTACAACTCGAAATGAAGATGTAGCTAACTATCATTTTTGGGGTAGTATCTATTTTCATCGTATTGAGCTGCTGGAAAAGGAAGAGGCGTGGAAACTCTTTTGCAAGAAAGCATTCTCAAGTAGTCCAAATGGATGTTGTCCACCGGAGCATGAATTGTTGGCTCAAGAACTTGTGGGGAAATGCCGAGGCCTACCTCTTGCAATAGTGGCTTTGGGAAGTCTCATGTACTCCAAGAACATTTCTCAATGGAACAAAATTCACAACAGCTTGAATTGGAATCTTAGTAACAATCCTAAGCTACAAGGAGTGAATAGTATATTGTCACTTAGTTTCAAAGATTTATCACATCATTTGAAGCATTGTTTCTTATATTGTTCCTTTTTCCCAGAAGATTATATGATTAGAAGAAAGAGGCTAATGAAGCTATGCTTTGCCGAAGGATTTATAGAACAAGTTAAAGGGTCTACTCCAGAAGAAGTAGCAGAGAGATATCTTGAAGAACTCGTTTTCCAAAACATGCTTCAAGTTGTAAGGAGGAATGAATTTGGAAGGCCAAAAGCATTTAAGATGCACGATGTTATGCGGGATCTTGCTTTATTAATATCAAAAAGAGAAAACTTTGGTGTTGTACATAACGGAGGAGAAGAAATGGCAGAATGCAAAGCACGCCGCATTTCAATTCACACCAATAAAGAACTCAGATCATTTTCTGGTGTGTCAAAGCTTCGTTCTTTTCTTGTTTTTAACAAGTTGAAAACATTGCCTTCCAGAATTAAAATGCTAAGGGTCCTCGATTTGGCAGATGCTGAAATTGATGAATTGCCTAATAAAGTAGTCAATTTATTCAACTTAAGGTACTTGAATTTAAAGGGAACTTCAGTTAAAGAGCTTCCAAAATCTATATCCAGGCTCCTTAACCTTCAATCCTTGGACATCAGTGACACAAGGATAAAGGCCCTTCCTCACGAAATAGGAAAGTTGAAGAACTTGCAATATCTAATTATGCATAGCCACAATAGAAATTCAAATGATTTCAGAATTGTTAATGGGGTGCAAGTGCCATCAAATATTTGTAGGCTAATGAATTTGCAATCTGTCTCTGTTATTGAAGCAAGAGATGATTTGATAAGACAGATTTGAAGCATGACCCAACTTACCAGCCTTGGTATTTCAAATGTGAAAGCAGCAGATGAGATGGATTTGTGTGACTCAATCTAAGGCATGACACGACTTCGCCGCTTGTTAATCATGGTAACAAATGAGGATGAAACTCTTCGGATGGATGCACTCTCATCTCCTCCTCCCAGCCTTCAATCTCTTGTTTTGGTTGGAAAATTAGAGAAGGTGCCACAATGGTTTTCTTCACTTGAAAAACTTACATTTTTGTATCTACATTGGTCGAGGTTGGAAGAAGATGTACTCTCTCAGATTGCTGCTTTGCCAAATTTGGCACGTCTTTCACTTAACAATGCCTATAGTGGAAAACAAATGGTTTTCCGTACAGGCTTTCCTAAGCTTACAAGTTTGACGATTCGTAATTTCCCTGAGTTGAATGAGATAATAATAAGAAAGAGTGTGATGCCAAAAGTGCAATCCCTATATATTGCCGACTGCATGGAGTTAGAGACAGTGCCTACAGGCATTGAATACCTTGAAAATCTCCAAGAACTGATTTTGGAGTCAGTCTCAACGCAACTTAAAAATCGCATCAACTTGGGAGAACGTATGGATTTTGAAAAGGTGCAGCACATCCCAAAGATCTATATGAGGTAGTAACTCGAGATGCTTCATGAAGGCTTGTCCTGAATCTCCTGATTCATTTAGTAAGGTAAAGCCTCTTAATTCTATTTGTTATTCCACTTTGTAAGGGCTTAATTTTTTGGAACTAACGTTAATCTTTTCTAAGTCAAACCTTAACGAAATTTACCATATCGTTGTTTTTTTTTTTTCTTTTCCTTTTTTCCTTTTTTACCCATGGCAGAATCCTGCTGAGGAAATTATGAGTTTGCCTTGTTTGCTTCAAAAGGGTTCCAGTTTCTATTTGGAGTTCTAATTCAACGTATTATTTAGGGTATTTGCTTATTGTTCAAATGAATACTCAAGACTTTGGTTGTTAATTGCTTGTAACAAAATGTAAAAGATTGAACCCAGTGATGCCTTGTGGCAGATTGTTGGGAGATTGCTACTGGTTCAGCCACGGATTTGCTCATCCACTCTGTGTTGTATGCAATTTAGCAGCTTATATAAACAATGAACAATACATGATATATTCATCCCAATTAATTGTTTTCTATTGTTTCAGTTAGTTCTATACATGCCAGTTCTTCAATTTACTTGCTATTTTTTCTTCTTCTTGCATAAATTTGTGTTAGTTATATAAATTTTAACCAATCATATGATCCTTTCTTAGAGAAATTATTAGGTTATTAGGAGGATTGTTGAAATGGTCTTTCCAACTAATAAAATGTTGTTACATATACAATGTCATTGCATAAGTAACCCAAAATTGGGAATGATGCAAAATTTTGGTATGTTAGGAGGTGGGAAAAATGGAATGGTTTCACTTGCTAATGACTTTAAATTTTGGTATGGTCAATTTTTATACTTTTTATTATTCTTCCACAATGCTGACTTATTTCCATTCCGATGCTTATGATACAAGATGTTTTAAAAGGATTTTGAGTAGAACAAGATAAAGGCTTTGGCTTTGCCCAAATAGTGGATAACAATTGAAATTGGAACATTAACAATTGCATGAGCATCTGTCTTGTAAATTGTAATGTGTTACTTAATTAAATAAAAAAATAGGATTTTTTTTTTTAAATGTATCATCTATAAATTAGTACTACATGATATAAAATAAAGAAGCATGGTTTGAGTATTCACATCAAAGATGTGAGTGCTAAATATCTATTTTAGCACCAAAACCACTAAAAAGCCCTCAACATCAAAGCTGCTAAACCTAAAAAATTTTATCACTTAGCTACAGTAGACTGTCATCTTTGACAGTCTACTGTAGCTAGATGTTATACACAAATAATATTATTTTATTTTGTCATAGGTTTTTCATCTTTCTTTTTTGCAAAATTTGGTAAATAGTACATTTTTGGAAAAAATTAGGTGGCTAGCACGCGTTTGAAGTTATTTAGTAAGTCGGACTATTTTTTGGAACTCGAGTTTCAACCCAAAATCGAGTTTCTCAAACTCAATTTACGCCTGTCCTTGATTTAAAAAAAAAAAAAAAAAGAAAAAAAAAAGAAGAAGAAGAAGTGGAACTCAAGTTTAGTAAACTCGATTTCCATGCTTTTAAAAAACATAACCCAAATGGAACTCGAGTGTATGAAATACGAGTTCTATTTTTTTTTTTAAATGGAACTCGAGTTTACTAAACTCGAGTTCCACCATTTTTTTTTTTTTTTAAATCAAGGTCAGGCATAAATTGAGTTTGAGAAACTCGATTTTGGGTTGGAACTCGAGTTTCACAAACTTGAGTTCCAAAAAGAGTCCAACGTACTCAATAACTTCAAACGCATGCTGTCTATCTAATATTTTTCTAAAAAAATGCTATTAAGAAAATTTTGTCTTTCTTTCTTCTCCATTCATCTCCATCTCTCTCTCTCACCTCTCATCTCCATTTTTGTCTCATCTCTCTCCCCTCACCACCAAGAACATTTTTTCTTCTCTCTTTTCTTGCTTAAGGATGTGCGGTGGGTTTTGTGGGTTGTGAAAGCGAGTGGCAGTGACAGTTTTTAGTGGGTCTCACGGTGGTTCAATTTGTGGGTGGTGGAGTTTTTGGTGGTTGTGGTATGAATGGTTGGGATTTGTGGTTGTTGTGGTATAGGTGGTGGGTTTGTGGTGTGGGTAGTGGGTAGTGGGTAGTGGGTTTTTGGTGGGTGTGTTATGGATGGTGGGTTTGTGGTGGTTGTGGTGTGGGCGGTGGGTGTGGGTATGGGTGTGGGTGGTGGGTTTGTGGTGGTTGTGGTGTGGGTGTTGGGTTTGTGGGTAGTGGGTAGTGGGTGTGTGTGGTGGGTTTGTGGTGGTTGTGATGTGGGTGTTGTGTGCGAGTGGTGAGTTTGTGGTGGTTATGGTGTGGGGGGTGGATTTGTGGTAAAGATGAATAAAAAAAAAAGATAAATAGATGACGAATAAAAAATGAATAAAAATAATAATATTTTAATGAAGTGGTAAAAAATATAAAACCTTTGATGTTGGGTAGATTAGGGTAGATTATAAAGTGAAGTGTTAAAATAAATAAAGTAGTGTTTTGAAATGCTAAATGCTATATTTTTTTTTTACATGTTTGATGACAATGCTCTTATAGTTTAATTCTTATTGATTTTCTAGTTCGTCTCCTATCTTTTTTTTTGCTCTCTTTTGTGTTGGAATATTTGAATCTACTTTTTCATGATTCGATTTAAAAAAAGGAAAAAAAAAATTATTCATGATTCTCAAAAATAAAAATAAAAAATTAAAAAGAATCTACATATATTCATTATAAAGTTTGACATCCGTGACAAAGCGGATTAGAGCAAATAAAGTTTTAATATCTGTAACAACAAATAAAAACATGCATTTGCAATGTTGCTATAGATCAATAAAAAAACCTCATTTGTTATTTTAAAAAATATAAAGAAAATAGTTTGCATTTGTTATGAATTCATTCAAAAAATTGCATCTAAAATGGAAAATAAAACCTTTATTTCATGAGAAACGTGGAAAGAAACAATTTTGATGAATATGTTGAGGATGAGACTACACGATTTGCTGAAAAAAAAATTAGAATTGATTATCATATTCCAAGGATTACATATTGTTATACAGCCACTAGTAATAATTTCAAAGCAAAAAAAGCATTAAAAAATAATGTAGTGTCAAAAAAATAGGAAGAAAAAGGAAAAATTGTATCGCAAATTTGAATTAGTCTTTGGAGACGACTTCGTAACATTTACGGCGGAATAATATCGCTTCCAAAACAAATTAACTGTTACAAAAATATCTGGCAGTTCCGTAAATAAAAAGAAAGCATAGGATTCGTATTTAAACAACCATTTGAATCCACAAACCAAAAAGCTCCTTTTCCCGCCTCTCTTTCTCTCTCTCTCTCTCTCTCTAGAATTTTCGCTTGAGCTTCACAAAAATGGCGAATCTGGAAGCAAGATACAGAGATCCAACGGCTCAAAATCCATCCAAAGCCACAACCTCTGGTTCTCTTTCCCTCACACTTCACTATATCTTCGTTTTCTCTTTTCCTTTGTTTGAATTTTATTGCATTTGTTTTGGTTTTTCTTTTTCCTCACAAAACCTAGAACCAGAAATAATATATGCTAGCTATATATAGGTTTTCGAATTCAAAAATCAGAGCATTACCTTCCGTTTGGTTTCTGAGAAAATTGGCATAATGAGAAGAAGATGAAGTTTATTTGAATCGTAGTATTTGTGCTTTACAAATTTACCAAGTAATTTATTAGTTTGTTTAATTTCTTAGAAACCAAACGGAGATTTATTGCTTTTTGATTCTGTAACTATTTTTTTTACAGAATATTCGCACTTTAAAGGTTTTAAATATCTGAAAATTGTAGATTAAAAAAAAAGTATAAAATTTTCAGAACTTGATTATAATTTTCTTCATGATTGCCTAGAAATAAAATGACTTTTAATGTGCGTGTGTATTCTAGCTAAATAATAAAGAAATTTATCATTCGAGTGTTACAATTTTAGTGAAGTCAAAATCTAAAGAGGCTTCTGTAATGGTAGTAAATTTCTCACACATTATTTTGTACAATTCTTTCACTTTTAGCTAGTGGTTAACCTTTCTGGAAATTTCAATGCCTTTCATAGCTAAAGCATTCTAGGAAATTATTTATTTTTCGTTGCTATATATATATATATATAATTAATTAATTTTAGAAACTTCGTTTCAATTCTTGGAGGGTCAATTATTGTTGTAAATATCATCGTATGAATGCATGGAGATTCTGGGGATTTGAAGTTGATCGCTGTGATATACTTTGAACATTTCAATGTCATTGTATGAATGTTTGAGATCGTGATATGCTTCTTATTTGCTGACTTCTTAAGCTCAATGTTGTTACTATGTGTGTCTATATATATATATATATTAGAAATTAAGTTTCAATTCATGGAGGATCAATTATTGTTGTAAATATCATATTAAATATATGAATGTATGGAGATTCTGGGGATTTGAAGCTGATCACTGTGATATGCTTTAAACATTTCAATGTCACTGTATGAATGTTTGAGATTGTGATACTTCTTATTTGCTGACTTCTTAAGCTCAATGTCATTACTGTGTATATATATATATTAGAAACTTTGATTCAATTCATGGAGGATCAATTATTGTTGTAAACATCATCTTTGGTTGTATGAATGTATAGAGATTCTAGGGATTTGAAGCTGATCGCTGTGAAGTGTGAACTGCTTTAAACATTTAAGGTGGCATTTACTTATGTGTTTTTGAAATGGGGAGTGTGAGGCAATGATTTTTGCTTTATTACTGCAGGTGGTAGTGGGGTTTGTATGATGAGCACCACTTGGAGAGATGAACAACACCCGTCTTTCATCAATTTTATCTCCTCCTTCCTCAGTGCAAATGCTTTCCGTCTCAACTTTGTCCCAATTGCCCCAGTATGTGCATTCTACTTAATTGCTTGTCTTCTATGTTAAGTTGGGTCTTCACTCAATTGGGTGGTTTTGTTTGAAGGACTTTATTTTCAACTGTGGGGGTTTGTCGGTGGCATTCATATTTGTGACAAACTTGGATAGCAAATGCATCTCACCAATGTTCAGCAGGTAACCAAACTGTCATCGTTTTTTAGTGACCCTCTTACTTGGTGTAATTTTTTAATCTGATTCAGTTTTTGCAGAGTCCAGAAACTGAAGGCCCAATTTGCACATCTCTATGTTGTTGTCGTCCTCCCAACCAAGGAACAAAATGAATTGTTTGTTCACTCCTATTTCAAGTGAGTCATATGAAACTTATGTCCAAATTGACTTTTTGGATGTTTGAGTGATATGAAAGAGCTTGTTGTCTCACTTCGTGATAGATATGGAATGGAGCTTGGTAAGCCAACATTTGTGCCAGTAGAAGACTTAGAGATGGGCTTTGAGAAGATTGTCAAGATAGCTCTCTCTCGTGGTGGTAAGAGCTTATTCTCTAATGATCACTTCAATGGATTCTTCCAAGTAGTTTCCCTAAGTAACCATATGAATTGCAGTATGCAAACGACAGGATGTCATAACAAAATTAAAGGCTGAGGTCAGTTGATTAGAATTATTTACATGGTTTAATTTTGTGCTTATAAATTCAGTATGAATATTAACAATATTAATTATTATTTTCTTCAAAATGCACCTGTGTATATGTGCTTATCTTTTCTTGTCTGTAAAGAGGAAACAATCAGTGCAGGCAATGGACGTTTTCCTCAGAGTGCTTACATCCATACCAGGCATAGAAAATCATGATGCAAATGCGGTAATTCTGTACCCTATACAAAAGTAGTTCAATTCTGTTGTTTTCCCCCCTCTTACTTGCATCCATGCATCCTTCTGTGAGAACTTCAAAGTTGTAATCTTATTGGATCATGTAAGGTGTTTTACTATTCTTAACAATTAATATGTTAATTTGTTCACATTTTCAGTTTTGACCAAAAAAAAAAAATGATACAGTTACATACATGATACATCTGTCCTATCATACACTACACTATGCTGATTGTCTCAAATACTGGAAATGTTTTGAACTCTAATTATTTTTCATTATATTCTGGACTAATCTGAATAGTTTGAAATTTATAATGGAATTTTTCATCATGAATCTATTAATTATCTAATGGGTGGGGACGTGACCCTTACCCCATATTCTTGCAATCTGCTTTGCATAAGCACTGCCAACCAAATCTGATCAACTCGTGTTTAAGAAACTTGAAAATACATTGGTTCTAGAAACTAAACGTAGTCTCTTGACAACTAAGCCTACCTTTCTGTTTAGTTGATTCACATAGCATCTACACTATGAGACCTTGATTTCACATCAAGTAGTCAGTAAAAGAAATTATGGTTAATGACCCATAAAAGTCCATACAACTTATTAAAGGATTTTGTCAGGCTAATTCCTGCAATATAGCCTGGTATATGATGGGCATGACATTATCTAAGAATATCTTACATTGATTTAGTCATATGATTTGATCATTGAGGTTTTTAAGACATTGTCATTCTGACATTTCTCTTCAGCTAAATCAAGCTATTGGTTCCATTGAGGCAATTGCGAAGGCATCAAAGGAATACACTCTGCAAAACACAGATCTTTCAGCTGACAAGGCAGAAATCATTTCTAGGTTTTTCAGAGATTCAAACTTTTACATGAGCCCCAAGATCAATAGATCAGAGAAACAGGTGATTTAAATGAAATTTTAAAACGTTTTGTGAAGCAGACTTGAGTTGATAATTTTTTAACCTTGCATGGATCACTGAGATTTCTATCATAAGAATCTTTCCAAACTAAAACCATTGCAAGTAGAGGAGCATCAAAAATTGCTGTTTGAGTCACAATGATTGGTTATATCAGTAGCTTTGTTAGCTCTCTCTCTCTCTCTCTCTCTCTCTCTCTCTCGTGTGTATTTGGAGCTCTAGCATTGCTGAATATCGTAATTTAAGGCAACACTAAAAATTTAAGCAAGCTCTTCTTTTTATTTCAACAATGAACTCTTGGTATGTGGTCCTGTAATGGTTTAATGTGATTAATTTGCTTGTGCTGAAGTTTCTCTTGATTTTAGGGCTTGACTTGTGGTGTACTAATTATTTGGAAAGCGTAGTTGAGTCTGTGATGAAACTTAAGAACATGCACTTAACCAGTATCAATTTCTAATGGAATACTATGGCAATGACGCATTCTATAGATTTACCAATCGTGTTTTGCCTTTTCCCTTTATATTTCATTAGCTTATGAAAATTATCATTTGGATGAGCATCCAGTTTGTACCAGTTCAAATTGTTCAGGCTGGTCAAATTTTATTGGTATACTAGTCATAAACCCTTATGCGTGGGAAAGTGTAATATAATTATTTTATAAAAATATAATATAAAATTTGTAGGGTAAAATGGTCTGTTATTAAAAGTATTTTCTATTATTATAAGTTTTATATAATGGAATATATAATGTATTTTGCATTTAACAATAATATATAGTGATATATATATATATATATATGAAAAACATAACTTAATAAAAAAATTACATAATTATAATATTATTATAAATGGAGAAGATGTTAAAAAGATTTTTTTTTTACATATACCATAATTGGTTTACTAATTTGAACATATCTAAGAATATTAAAAAAAATATGTACACCCATGAAACACATTTAATATATCACTTTAAGTTTAAATTATTATATAAGTTTAGAATTGTAACATTTTTTTTTTCCCTAAAAATAAGTGTATAATACATATATTATTGAAACTTGAATTTTAAGATAATATTTTAAATATTTATCATTTTTATTACCTTTTAAGGTCATATCTCTAATTTCTAACACTTAGTTTGTTTGCATTTTTTAGTCCAAAATTAAAGAGTTTGGCTCAAATAAAATAAAATTTCATACTTTTCAACCCAAAAATTAAGAAAAAAAAATTAAATAAAATTTTAATCCAAGAACTAAAAGGCAACCTACAAAACAAATAAAGGTCCAATTAGTTCAAAATAGACCAGAATAGACCGTATTAGACTAAAGTAGATCAAAATGCTATACTAATGTGACTTAACAAATGCATAACTTTCATTAAAAACAAAAACTTATAGCCTGTTTGGATGGAGTGGGGAAAGAGGAAGAGTGGAGGGGAGTAGAATAGAGTAGGCTAAAAATAAACTAATTTTGTACTAAATTTACCATATTCTACTCTACTCTCCCTCCCTCTCCCTCAATCCAAATAGACTATTAGTAACAATAAATACTATGTTTTGATTTTTAAATATTATATAGATTTAGATTTATTTTTCAATTAACACTGCAAATCAACCAGAGTGACCAAAAGTTATAAAAAACACACATGATGGCCAAATCCATTTCGATTTATCAAGTTGTCAAATTCTCATGGACAACGACAACAATCAAGCTTTATTTCCAACTTTTGGGCCAAGCTATAAATTCTCAACAAACTAGTGAGGATTCCAATTATAAATACATTATACACTCTAGAACCCAAAAAGAGCAGTCACCGCACCTATTTCTTAAAACTACACTTACTTTCCAATAGCAATAATGCTTTCCTACAGTTATACCTCAGGTTTCAAAGCCGCTTCACTGATCAACCTAGATTGCTACCATACAAAAAAGCCATAAACTACAAGAACATGCCCCTAACAGGAAATGCGTAAAAGTACAGCCTGAAAGGGCTAAGAAACAGTACAAATGGATCAGATCTTGTGAGTGGTGTTCCTATGATGGTGCACCAAGGTAAGAGGCAAGACGCAATATGTCACTGAATATTCCACCGGCTGTGACTTGGGCCCCAGCACCGGGTCCTCGGACTATCAAAGGCTGCTTTTGATATCTTGTTGTCGTAAAAGCAATAATGTTATCTGATCCAGAGAGTTGTGCAAAGGGGTGATCCTTCTTGTATCGTCGCAGTTCCACTACACCTTTCTGCTTAACCACATCCACAACCCCTACGTACCTCAAGACCTTCAAATATATCACAAGTTCATCAGAAACAGGGGAAAACACCAAAAGCAAAACTAGGAAAATAAAATGAAGAATATTAAAAGCTGTATGAAGCAGACATCCCATGTATGTAACTAAGTCTGCTAGAAAAATGGCTTTAGAAACCCGTCCAAAGAACTCTCATGAACTTAACAGAAATATTCACACATTAAAAGTAATCATGGTAAACCTAGAGATCTATGGCTTATTTTTATAGGATTCATTACATCGCACTTTGCACAAGTACATTTTCACCAACCCATACTTACATATGACACCATTACATAAAACGCACCATCAATATGAATGGCAAAATAAAAATAAAAGAATCACGTAAATTACAAAAACTAACAATTGTGATGGCTCTTTCTATTTTATTTATTTATTTTCTGTTCAGGATTTAGGCCACAATTAAATGCATTGTGCCCAAGTGAGGCTTCAACAAGCCCAATTCATTCAACATTATAGAGAATAATTACATCCATACATTATACTGTCTATCATTTAAAATAGCTGGTTAGTTTAGCAATAACAATTGTGATGGCTCTTTCTATTTTATTTATTTATTTTCTGTTCAGGATTTAGGCCACAATTAAATGCATTGTGCCCAAGTGAGGCTTCAACAAGCCCAATTCATTCAACATTATAGAGAATAATTACATCCATACATTATACTGTCTATCATTTAAAATAGCTGGTTAGTTTAGCAATAACATCAGGCCACCCTTTCAAATAGTTCAAACTAGTTGCAGTGTCTAGAGATACTCACTTCTCCTGCATCCTCCGCATCCTGTAGTTTCTTACTCATTTCCTGATCAAATTGTGGCAGTTTTTGCATAAATTCCTCAGCTGAAGCACTAGCCTGCAACATATTATTGACATCCGCATTATAAGGCTGTTTATGTTTTTAGCAAATTGCCCTCTGATTGACTACATTAGTTCTTACTCTTAATGGTTCTGGCACAAGACTTTTCTCAGGAATATCAGATAGTTCCAGCTTTAAACCAGACTCCCTAGCAAGGATTATCACCTGCAACATGACATCAGCCTTATTCGTGTAATTTTATTTAAAAGCAATAATGTGAATAGAAATAAGACGGTTGAGGGCTAAGTATGGAAGTGTTGGCATTAATAAATATTATTATTATGCAGCAAAAAACAGCACATGTAGTCAACAACCAGCCTATTCCAGCCAGCTGCCATAAATTTGTATTCAATACAATGGGTAAATACCGGCCAGCTGGCTCAGCTCAAGCTCACTCATGGAACCAAATAGAAACAACAGCAGCAGACACAGGTCAACACAAGTTAACCATTTGTCTCAGAAAAGACACATTTAAATTACATTGTTAGGTAAACTAAGTGGCTCCATATTGCACACAATTGCTTTTCTTAGACACCCCAACCTGTCAGGCTTCTCTCAGATGGATATTCAAGGAATATTGTACAGATAAAATGCACTTTTTAATAGTTACCAATAAGTGGTGGGTGATATACAAAATATGATGACATTCGATTCCCACTTAAATTGTAGACGACAACAAATTAAAGACATAATACCTTTCTACGAACATCAGCTCCAGATAGATCATCCCTTGGATCCGGCTCTGTAAAACCAGCTTGTTTTGCTTTAGTCACCACCTCACTGAAAGCTACTTTACCCATAAAGTTGTTGAAGATGTAACTCAAAGTTCCACTGCAACAGAAAATAAAAGATAAGTATATGGTACACAGTTTGTAAGACGTAACTCAAGTCCAACTGCAACAGCAAATAAAAGCTAAGTATATGGTATACGGGTTTTTTCCCCCTTTTTTTCTTTTGTTAATCATATTTACAGGAGTAAACATAAATTATTTGTCTTAAAAGGACCATTTGGCATCACTTTCTCTTCTTCTTTTTGCTTTGGCCAGGGGAAGGGTGGGTGGGAGTGCTCAATATTGTTCATACAAAGTCCCCACCCTCAAAAATCCAGAAGACACAGAAAAGGAAAAAACATCAAGGTTTCTACATAACAGAACCTGAAGATGCCTTCAATCTGCAATATTTTGTCCCCAGTTTCGAGGAGACCTCTTAAAGTGCTAATGATTGGAAGACCAGCTCCAACAGTAGCTTCATAGAAGTAATGTGTATATGACCGCCGTTGAAGAGCTCTCAACTTCAAGTACTGGAATTGGACAGTAAAGATATCACAAAATACCCAATATGAGTAACTATGAGGAAACATACAGAATGTATTACTCTAGTAATTGTCACTTTCTCTAATCTTTTATTAAAAATCTCAGTCACATTGGTTTACCCTTGTGAATCCATTTGAATTGGAATTTGGTTATTACCAAGTATGAGGACGTCTGCAGAGCATTTACTGCTAATTTGTTATAGCACACAACTCACAATTTGCAAGTTCAGAGCTTTATATTTTTGATGCACATATGAATCTATTGATCTTCAAAGTATATCACATCAAAGTAACAGTGGTACCTGATCAAGTGGTCCAGAATTTGCCTTTTTATTGGGGGTGATTACATGAATTCCTTTCCGCAACCAATCATAATAATGGCTCGCAATAGCAGAGTCAGCTGTGCAGTCTACCAAGACAGTATTTGGAATAAAATGATTGCCATGCACATGTTGAACAAACTTCTGTAAATCAGCCGCTTCTCCTTTTCCCTTTTGAAGTTCTTTCCAACTAGATAAGTCAATACCCCTGCAACCAAAGACGATAAAGATTCAACATTCATGAGAAAAGACTACTTAAAAATAAGGGGAAAAATGTTTATCAGAAGACAGTGACAGCTGAGAAGCTAAATATGCCCTGAAAGACTAATTTGAAAGAACACCATGCAAATTGCTATAAAAACCCATAAATGTCTCGCAACAACAGATTCTGCGTCAACTAAGTTCAAGGAAACCAATAAAATGCTTTGGGCAACAAAAAACATGAGATACACCTTCCCTTGTCTGCAATGATGCCCATAATGACAATTCAGGGTTTCAATATTTTATGGCAACATGTTTTCCAACAAAAGATTTGGATTTACCTTTTGGTTTTCTACATCAAACATTTGGATCATATCTATTTTCAGAACTTCAATAATGTAAAGCAGAAGCCTTAGAACAAAACTGTTTGTGATCCAAATGATAGCTAACTATATAGCAGAGGAAGCCTAATGATAGGTTTGTGTGTGTGTTTTGTTAATCAGCCTTTATGGGTTATGGCGTACTTCAAAATCAAAATTTATGAAGCATACGCCTTTCGCCTCACACTTAAAAACCTAAATATCCTATTTTACCTCTCAGACCCAAGCCTTTGAAAACATTAGGCATCTGTGATCATCATGCATAAATCCGTATGTATAGATGGGCTAACATACATGTATTGATGGACTAACACAATGTCCATGCAAAAAGAAAAAATAAATAAAATTTCAGAGAAACTAGAACATGTATAGGGTAAGGAAGTCCAAAGCAAAAGCAGCTCAGTTAATCTCCACTAAAAATTCCTTCAAGTTATGGAAGTCACTTAATGAAAGTCGAAGAGAGGCCTAAAAATTTCTGGCCAAAAATTCTTAGCAGTAACATTAATACTATTTACTCACCAGCATGTGTGTGTGTGTGTGTGTGTGTGGGGGTGTGTGGGTGTAGTTTAGCTTCAATGTCCATTCCTTTGGACATTGTAGCGAGCAATGCCATTGAACTGAGGTGACAGGACAAAGGCTTTTAAGAGGAAGCAAGGCCAAGGAAAACTTATGGGGTAAGAATGCTAACATATGAATCCAGAAATTAGAACTGATGTAATCAAGTTTGAGTCACCATAGTAATTCAGCTCACATTGACTAAAAACTCAAATGCTACAAAAGGAAGGGTTCTTTCATTTGACTATTTTTTATAGAACAGGGAGTCTTTGCAAGCAGAATCATCAGGTGTTCAGATATTTCTTATGAGGTATCATTTATCATATCGTAAGCTGCTTCGGATGAGCTTCTTGAAAAAGGAATATGTTTTTGCAAAACAGTGGAAGCAAAGAGGCCATGCCACAGCCCACAATGCACTGTCTGATCAACCAATTCAGTTTTCTAATTACACAATACCAAGCTGTTGAAAATAACATGTTTACATTGAATGATTTAACTTACGATTCACTCAAAAGCATTGTCCTTGAACCAGTGATTCCCATGACACGCAGATCAATATTAAATTCTTCCTTAAGGACTGCTGCCTGCACAAACGTTATGGCATATTCAGGTTCAACAATTCAACAGCATGAAAATTTATCTTTTAAAATCCAAAAACACTTGATAAACATCAGCAATATATAACTTGTCATTAACACAGAGGGAAAAAAAGGGGCAGGGGAGGGGGGGGGGGGTTTATAAAGCAGAAACATTATCATGCCAAGAATTGACACTTAATTAATGTCTAAGCAATGAGGTTAAAAATGATATATGAATAATAAAAAATTATAGCTATATCTATTAGATCACACCATAAATGTGAGCTGATTTAATGTTTGTAGAATGTGATATTGAACAAATATATATATATATATATATGATATGAATCACAGTGATTGTTCGTGTCCAATATATGGCATTGAATGATGCAGTAAATAAGTGAGAATAACTAGAATCAAGATGATATATTCCCCCCTAAAAAAAAAGCACCTGATCCTTCAGTTGCTCTAGTAATGTACTGCCAATCAAGCCAGGCCCAATTATGCCCACTGCTATTGTAGTTCTTGATAAGTAAAATCTAGAGTGGACAGCTTTTAGGGCCTTTATACAATCTTCTCGTTTAACAACCACGGTGATATTGAACTCAGAACATCCTTGAGCAATAGCACGAACATTAATATTTGCCTGCAATAATGAATTATACATATAGAGTTGAGCTGTCTCTTTTAATTGCAAGAAAATTGAAATGATGAACAAGTCTTGTCGCTAATGCAAATTAGAACACCAAACAAGAACACACACAGAGGACAGCCCAAAAACATTGTCCATTTTGTCAATAAGTTTTCAGAAATCCGTTTAACGCATAGAATCAAATACTTTCCAAGTTTCCTCTCTCCAAAAAAAATAAAATAAAATAAAATAAACCTTCCCAAGTTAAAAGTAAGACAAAGTTATTGAATAACAATTTTAAATCAAGACCATTGTCATATTGATTTATGCAAATACAGATATTTCCCTAACCTTTGCCAGTGCACTGAAAAGAGTGGCGCTAACACCAGGAGTACTTGCCATTTTCTGGCCAACAGCTGCCAAAATGCTACAGTTTGTAATGATCGCAACCTGCACAAGGTAATTGAAGAAAAAAAAAATTAAACTCAAAAAATTAGAAACAAATACAATCGACGTTATAAGCATTCATATCATATCAAAGAGACCAAAAAAGCTTAACAACTATTATCATTTTAGCTGTACAAAATTTTTAATTATAATACAAAGACAGCACAGAATTGTACCAAATCTTACAGTAGGTCCAAGCTAGTATGAATTTGCTCAGCCAGAAAAATGAACAGAAAGAAAAAGAAAGGTATGTTCAAGTTTAAATTGTCTTAGACACTGACCCAAGGTGGAAACTTCAGCAAACAACAGTCCGACTAGCACCACTAATAGCCAAACATATAATGTCTTCAAACTACCACTCCCTAAAAGATCTATCCTTAACTCAATCAGAATGTCCAAAGCAACAGCAAGAGCAAAAGCATTAGTCTCTAATAAATCAGATTATTAGGAATATACTTATCCAATCAAAATGATAGGTGCGAATAGTTTACATAACCTTCCAAGCCTTGAAAATCCTTAACAACATACTAAAAATTACTTTCCAGGGATAAATCCAATGAACCATGATGCACCCAAACAAGCACAATAAAGTTGTTTCAAGTGAATTATAAATTTTTTTATACATGAAGTCTATTTTAAGGCCAAGAATACGAATATATGCAGTTGACCATACCTGAGATAGACGTCCAGCATCCAAAGCTTGACGAAATCTAGACTTTAATGCCTCTGCAACAGCTTTTACTTCCTTCTCAGGTACAGCAAAACACACAGAATGTTCACTACTAGCCTACACACCCAATTAAAGACCACCATCAATGTTGTGTCATTTCAAAATACCATAAACTCAAGAAGGTTTTAGAAGAAGAAAAAAAGACTCAGGGCACCTGAGATATCATAATAACATTGGCTCCCACATCTTTTACAGCACCAAAAATAGCATGAGCTGTGCCTGGAACACCAGCCATTCCAGTTCTAGCAACAATAAATACAAGAATAGTTAGTTGGAATGTTATAAATGGAGGTAAAAAGTAAATACAAGACCTTGTCCCTTTTTTTTCAGAATGAGTAAATTCAAGGCACTTGTACATAATGAGAACAGCAGTACCAATCACTGCAATCCATGGCTCACCCCTCAACATTTACAAGGGCCAAGTTGTCGATTGTTGCAAATCCTTTGACAAGAGACTCCACAGTTTGGTTTTCTTCTTTGTCACTTACTAAAGGGTGGCAAATCTTCGTTCCAGGAGCAGAGAGGTTAAAAATATTCCTTATTATAATTGGAATGTTATATCGCATCACTGGGATTATGGTGCGGGGGTGTAACACATTTGCCCCAAAGTATGACTGCAAATTTGTAAAGTTCATGTCAAAATAGTTCATTTTGCAAACCACGAAAACATTTTTTTATAAATAGAAATCCTCAATAACATTGAGAGAGACGCATGGTCAAGCTCACCATTTCCCAAGCCTCCTGATAAGAAAGTGTCTTGAGAATCACTGCCTCGTTAACTGTAGAAGATATAATCCTTAGTTGAATCAAACCCACATTAACGTTGTCTTAGAACATTCAAGAAAGGGATCTTCTGGTTCTTAGAATGATTTTGCAGACAACATATGTAGAGGTAGATCCCTTATATATTGTTATGAAAATCAATAAATTTTTCAACTACAAATCCAAGTATAAATGTAATTCGTAATATGACTTTTAGCATAAAAGCATCAAGTAAGAACCAGTACAAACCTTTTCTGGGATCTGCACTGTACACACCATCAACATCTGTCCAGATTGTGACTTGACCGGCCCTGCATAGCGCACCCATGATAGCTGCAGAGAAGTCACTTCCATCTCTCTTCAAGGTAGTAGGAATATTTTGCGGTGTGCTAGCAATAAAACCAGTTGCTATGATTATCTGAGATGGATTCTTGGAATACCAATTTTCAAGTCTTTTTTCCGATTCCAGGTAATCAGGATCAACTTGATTGGCACTAGTAGGATTTACAATAAGGACTTCCCTTGTATCCATCCATTTGCAATCGATCCCATGCTGCAAGAGATTTTTTTTTTTTTTTTTAATGCACCATACTACAATTGTAAATAAGATAATTGGGAAAGTTGCATTCTGATTTAGTAGACACTTCAAATAATGACTTAACAATCACTGTACCTTTCTAACAACCGCCGATAACATTTGAGCAGACCATAGCTCTCCATGTCCAACAACAAAATCTGTAAAAGATTCTGTTGCATGACCAGCTGCAAGACACAACACATTTAATTCAATATCATATGTAGAATCCCTAATTTAGAAGCTTAATGAAAATGAACTGGAAATCAATAAAAGTATGGTACAAGTTTGCATGCAGATGAGTTAATGAAATCAGCAAAATGACATATACGAAGGTATCGTTCACAAGCAGCTAAAATTTCAGCAAAAGAACATTATCAAGCAATTATTGCCATGGTAGTCTCTATCTAATGCCACGTCAATTGATGAGCATGACGCACCAACTGATGAGTGTGCCATGTCATAGAAAACATGCCACCTGGGAAAATTTTGTAACCCCAATTGCACTCCTGTCAAGAATAGGGCAAAATTCCAACAATTTTTGATGATTTGATAGTTGAGGGTAGGGGATTTGAAGCGTGGACATCTCCATTGGAAACACCAGGAGATGCCAGTCGAGCTATTAGCCTACAAGGCTCTTGGCGACTATATTGTAACAATTTTAAAATAAATAAATAAATTATTTGATTATAAAATCAACTAGAAACTACTAACATACTAGAGGGCTTTTTTTTTTTTAACTGCTAGGTAATTAACTCATGCACTAAACAAGATTTTTGAACCAGCAAAAGCCCTAAAAGATATTTTTGGTTTACCCTTTTGTGCACTTAATGATTCCAAATATATAACAGAGATAGAAATCAAACTTGCTTGAAAAGAGAAACAATGAAAATAGAGGAAATATATTTTCCCTGGCTAATACACATCATGTTAAGCATATTAGACATTTATAAACATGAACTATCTGATTATTGCTCATCACTTGTATGAAACTTTACAGTGAATAGAACAAGGATTGCACAGCCCCCAAATCAAGATGTTAACATGCCAGATGCAGTTTTTGATAGGTAAAAACAATTTTATTGAAATGAGACTACCTCATGAAAATAGACACAAAGTAACGTAAAGAATTACAACATGCCAGATGCAGTTGCATATAAGTGGTTAAGAAACCGGTTAGGGTTCTGATCTTTAAGCCAAAAGGAACAATATTAGGCTTTGGTTTGAAATATAGTGAGATATTAAAAGGACAAAGGTTAGTCCCCACAATTACATTCATTCACACACACACACTCACACACACACACACACACACACACACATATATATATAGAGAGAGAGAGAGAGAGAGAGAAACGTTTGATACCTATGTATATTGCCCGAAGCATCGCTTTAAGGTTATTGACATCATGATGCAACTGTGACAAGAAACTACCAAGGTCATCCCCATCTAGTAGATCAAGTGCAGTCGATCTATGCTTCTCTAAAACAGCATCCAGTGCAGATATATACGATTCATCCCGTGATTGAGCTCTATTAATGAGGTCATACATCATATCTGTGACCTTCGACATTGCAGAGACAACAACCAACTTCCTTTCTGAATCATCATTCAGAATTATATTTCCAACACTCTTGATTCTTTCGGCACTTCCCACACATGTGCCTCCGAATTTATGAATTGACCATGTGTCACCTTTGGGAAGCTGAACCTTTTCCGCAGATTCATCCAGTAATACAGCTACCAGTGAATTGAGATGAATATATAAATAGACAGCACTTTTCAACTAAGTTCTACAAGATTTTAAGCATGAATTCAAACATATTGCAAGAATAGAGGGAAGAAGATAAACCTTTAACTGAAGTAAATACACGGGTATTTGATGCCT
Organism: Quercus suber; assembly: GCF_002906115.3. Taxonomy (NCBI): domain Eukaryota; kingdom Viridiplantae; phylum Streptophyta; class Magnoliopsida; order Fagales; family Fagaceae; genus Quercus; species Quercus suber. The sequence goes on from NW_027069824.1 coordinate 81,867, forward strand.
CTTTACTGGCCCCCTGGGATACAAAACCCAATCTGAAAATAAAAAATTTATTAAAAGTACTTCATAAATAGATAAATAAATAACATAACAATGAGAGCCATAACATTTCACAACAAATTCAAGTAAAGTAACCTTTCTTGTTTTGTATGGTTCCCAAAAACACTAAATCATTCTGAAAATTCATAATCCAACAAATCATTTCTCAAAGCCTTTGCACTCTTAATTTTATCAAACCATTTCTATGTCACAACAAATTCAAGTAAAGTAACCTTTCCTAGTTCCTGCTACTATATGGCTCCAAAACATATTAAGCATTCTGAAAATTCCTAATCCAGCTAATAATTTCTCCAATCCTTCACAACTTTAATATTATTAAGCCATTTCTATATATAAAAAATAAATAAATTTAAAACTAAAAAAGCTACAGCTACTTTGCATAGTATCAAAATGTGCCTCATGGAATCACAACGAACTAAAAACAATAATAACAACCTAAAACAACTTCAATTCCATTTGGTTAGTGAGAAAATGCGGGAAAATGAAACCAACACAGAAACATAAGATCTTAGCTCAGCTCATCACTAGGAAGGCCAGAAATTCAACTAATGCCAAAGTTAACTGAGAAACCGAAAATGAATTTACATGTCAGTTCCAATTATTCCAACTTTCTCAAGAAACAAACAGAAAAATAATGAAGGACAAGTGAAGTGAAATGAAGCTTCATGGAATCACAACTAACGACAAACTACAACAACTTCAATACTGTTTGGTTGGTGAGAAAATGCGGGAAAATGAAATTAAAACAGAAAACTAAGATCTTAACTCAGCCGTTAGCACTAAGAAAGCCAGAAATTTAACCAATGCCGAAAGGAAAACAAACATGAATTTATACGTTGATAATTTCTCAAAGAATTTACAATTTTAATTTTATTATATAATTTTTACGATTAATAAAAAAGCTACAACTACTTGTATAGTGTGAAAATTGTTTCAGGGAATCACAACGAACTAAAAACAATAACAGCAGCCTAAAACAGCTTGAATACTGTTTGATTAGTGAGAAAATGCTGGAAAATGAGACTAGAACAGAAACACAAAAACTTAGCTCAGCAGTCAGCAATAAAAAAAATCCATAAATTCAACTAATGCCAAAAGGAACTGAGAAAACGAATACAGATTCATATGTTGATTCCAATTTTTTCAAATTTCTCGCGAAACAAACAAACAGACAGAAAATGATAATGAAGGAAAATTGAAGTGAAATGAAGCTTCATGGAATCACAACGAACCCAACAACAACCTAGAACAACTTCAATACCGTTTGGTTAGTGAGAAAAATGCGGGAAAATGAAAGTAACACAGAAACATTAGATCTTAGCCCAGTTCAACACTAAGAAAGCCAGAAATTCAACTAAACGCCTAAAGGAACTGAGAAGTGAGAAAAAACGAAGACAGATTTATACATTGATTCCTTCAAATTTCTCGAGAAACAAACGGAAAACAAATAATGAAGGAAAAGTGAAGTGTACCGGCAAATAGGTGACCGGTGAGGAAGAGGAAGAGTGCGGCATTGCGATTGGTGGATCTTCTTCGGCTTCGTGTTGTGAGCCAATGCGACGTGCGAAGAAGAGCGTGAGATCGCTGCTGAGAGAGAAGCCATGGCTGCGCCGCCGAAGCTTAGAGAGAGAGAGAGAGAGAGAGAGAGAGAGAGTTAAGTTTTGTTTGGCACTTTGTGAAATGTTTGGCAGCCTTTGGTTATTTATAGTAGATATACTATATAGATATAGTGCCTATTTTGGGTCATTGAATGGAAGCACAGTGTATTAAGCAAACAAAAAAAGAATGGAATCAGTGAATCAGTGTAAAGTAATAATAAGTAGTTGAGTTGCTGTGTGCAGGGTCGGACCTCGGTTTGAGACTGACCTTTTGAATCCAAGCCAACCGGATTCTAATTCTTTAAAATTATTATTAATAATAAATTTGGCTCTTCCTTTAGCAATTTCAATTTTCAAACCTATTATCAATAAATAATTATAATTTATGGTCAATTTATTTTATTTTTATTTCTAAGTCCATCGATTGACATTTTGGATGTGATCATAATGTATTGAATTCGATCAGGCTATGTCCTTGGATGCTTAATCTAATAAAAAATTTCTCTTTTATTAAAAAAAAAAACATTATATTTTACATAATTAGTCTAATATTTCAATTCCATTCAAAATTTTCAATGGCATTTTATTCTTAAAGTTTAGGATTGATTTCATTTTGACTATTTACGTTTTAAATTTTCATTTTGATACCTCGTGATTGATTTTGCTTCCATATTTTTCATATTGCCCATTTGTAATAGTAACATAACCATTCAAAATATGTTTTTCTATTTACAATACTGAAATTCTTATATTCCGCAACTTTTTAGAGATGGTATTTTCATGAAATGTAAACATGAAAGGTACTTGGAAGTTAGATTAGTAATGAAAAATGAATTATGCAATCAATATGAAAACAATGTCAAGCATAAAAGTTAAGATGAAAATTCGGAAAGTAGAGGACCAAAATGAAAACAAACCCAAGCATTACAATATGAGAAGCAAGTTTGACATAACTCACGAACATGACACGTTTTTAACTTGTTTAATAAATCAAAAGGTGTAATTTTTAGTTTATTTGAATTTTTATTTTATTTTTTAAAAAACAGTTTAACTCGACGTTCTTCAAGACTTTAAAATTTTTGCAGACGAGTCAACTTACTTCAAGACAATACAATTTTTTTGCGGATCAGTGCTTAATACTCTTATCATTGCACAAATACAACTGGCTAACACCAATTCTCATTCCTACTTTAAATGTCAAAAAATATAATTTTAGTATATTTCAATTACTCATTTACTTTACTTAGGACTCAAAATAAATAAATAAAGATGCTCAATTCTGTGGTCACATCTGAACTGTGGTGGTTTCCAAATCAGAAAACAATTTGTTTGAATTTGATGAATATTGGTCCACCCAATTCAGGCTTTAATAGACATGTGAAACATGTGTAGCTTCCACTGATTCATTTTTCTATTTTGGACCCGGCTGAAAGCCGGGCCTTGGCTAATTGGTTTGTCCAATCTTAGCCCATATTAGGTGGAACCAAATCCGGACAAGGCTGGCTTCGGCCTACTCAGCTTGAATATGGATTGATTAGATTCTTATCATTAGTCCAAACACTTTTTAGGGCTTCGAAATAGGACACCTGTTTTCAATTCAACTTTTTCCTAAACAATAATATAAAAAAAACAAAAAAAAAAAAATTGCCTCTTTTTTTTTTTTTTTCAACCTTCCAAATTTAGACTCTAGATTTATTCAACTTTTAATCATGACTTTGAACAGCATCCAAAAAAAAAAAAAAAGACTAAGAAGATTATCAAAATCTGTATCTTACGTTTGTATAACTCTGCTGAATCATATATACGTATTATTTGTCCTCCACTTTTTGGTTTATTAGACTAATATGTATTATATATTTATATTCTGTTGTTATCAAAAAAAAAAAAAAAAAAAAAAAAAAAAAAACAACTTTGATCACAGTCAATCATGAAATATTCAAGCATGGATACAAATTAAAATTAGTTGTAACATTCAATGAAGAGGAAGCTTTTAGAACCCACTGATTTAAGACTTGTCGTTTTTTGTGTTAATTATATAACCTAATTAGTAGTTAGTGACTTAGTGTAACTATGCACATTGTTGCTAGTTCAACCGTGACTACATCTACACCAACATTATTGCGGGCCTTATCAACCACTTGGGCTATTATACTCAGATTAATTAATTGGTTGTATCTTTCGTTGTCTCCGATTGCAAACTGACAAAAAAGTGATCGACAATGAATGGATTATTATTAATTATATTGATTGAATTAAGTGACGTGTTTTGGAAGAAATTCTCTATTCAGAGTAAAAGGTTTAATTGTTTCCTGTACTGTAAAAAAAAAAATACAGTGATAATGAACGTACAATTAGTTAACTTTTGCATACAGAATGAATGCTAACGTGTTCACAGACTTTTTCTTTGTGATTAAGATATGGGTCTTGTACAAGTTAAAATATTCTAATATTCTTTTCCAAAGAATAAAAACTAAAAACTGTTAATAATATTAATTAATTTTGTTTTTGGTAAACCGTAATATTAATTAATTGTTACATATGCGTAAATCTATAAATTCAATGTGGTTGTCTGTATTTTTCTTCATATATATGGACTATTTTATTTTATTCTTTGAAAATCCTATAAAAAAATCACTTAATAGAATATTAAAAAATGATTTAATTATAAAAATCATGCAAACAGGCGTGATAATAAAAAAAATGCAATTGATGTTGTAGTACTATTTTTTTTTAATGATTGACTATTCATCAATTAATTAATTAATTTATTTATTTATTTATTTTGCCTTTATACATAAGCTTATAGGGTGGCAAGATTGATAACCAAGTCAACAATGATTTGCAGTCAAATTAGTGAATTTACTAATGAAAAAGCAAAACCAAATTGCAATTAAAAAATTTTGGACTTTTTCCAGGACAAAAACTAAAAGTGGGTGCGACCACTGACCACTTCCTTAGCATTGAAAGTTTCAAAACCCCAAAATTACTGCCTCATAAAATCGGTGTCTTTCCCCTACCGTTTGGATAAAGTCTTTCCCTTTGACCCGTCAATCGTATCATCGTCATCTATTTTGCCCTCATATAAGGACCTCTTCACCTCAAATATTAATTGTATGAAAACAAAAGCCATTTCTTCGACAAATACATAAATACCATCTCCGACTCTTCTATCTATCCACACAAAAAGTTATCACTTCAGCACACAAAGTTTTACACTTACATATGAAAGATTTCCAAGAATTTCTTTGGGGTTCCTATATTATCTTTCTTGCTCTATACTTTCTTCAAGACCTGAAAAAGTATATTAATCTCATGTCTCTAACCCTTACGCCTACTCTTTCCTTGGTCGGCAATCTCTTTGTCGGACCCAAAGGAGGGTCATCTTTAGTCTTTGAAAATTTGAATCCCGAGAGTTCAAAAGGCAAGGCTTTCCTTCATGACGAGGAAAGTCCTCGAGAGAAACCTCCTTCTTGTGTTACATGCCAAGAATATAAGACTATTACGCCGCAAGATTGTATAGGTGGTGAAGCAATGGACGCCGCAAATTTTTACGTTGAAAAGGCACACGAAACATGTGGTATTTTGATGGGTGATACAGCATGGCACGAAGAGGAAATCATGCAAGAAAACATGCATCAAAAAGTGCTTCAAAAGGGCATGCATGAATATGATGATCAAAATTGCACCATTATAGAGAATATAAAGGGTGGTGGTGTTTTGGTGAACGATATTATTCAACGCTCGGATTCCTTAGGAATGGTGAAGTTGGGAGGGAATAATCAGCAAGGCCTTCTCAAGTTGCGAAAGAGGCCGGCTAAGCTGGTTGTGCCAGAACATAGCGCGGTGTCGGAATTTGGTGAAATGAGTAGGAAGTTGGAGCATAAGGAATTTGAGGTTGAAGGAAGAGATTTCGTTTTGGCAAGCAAGAAAGGTAGAAGAAAGGTTATGGAAGATGGGTATGGGGTTATGGTTGATATTCTTGGAGATCCCAAGCAGGTAGGCAACATATTATATGTTCTTATATTTTCTCTCTCTGATTTTGATAGTATTTGTTCAGACTAGATCTTAATAAAGGCCTGCACAAAGTTCCCATTTAAAAACTATGCATGCTGATCATTATAATATCTCACAAATTAATCAAAAGAAAATATATAATTTGTATTTACTTTTTTTTTTTTGGTAGCTAAAAAATATTCTAATTTTAATTCGTGTATATATGCTCATATCAATAAATTCCAAATTTGCTATCATCAATTTCTTCCTGATGAATATATGAGTTAATTTTTTCTTTTGGTTATATCCAACCTCATTTATTTTAGAAGGCAGTTTGTTTTTTGGACTTGTCCTATCTATTTTGTAATGAAAGGAAAAAGTTGAATGACACTCAGATATATTTGCTATCACCAGGCATTTTTTGCTGTGATCGATGGCCATGGAGGTCAAGCTGCGACAGATTTTGTAGCAGAAAATTTAGGAAGGAACATTACAAAAGCTCTGGAATGTGTTGGAGGAGAAGAAGGTCAGTTAGAGCAGGCTATTCGTAGTGGCTACATGGACACAGACAAGGATTTTCTTTGTCAGGTAGTTGTAATGGACTTTCACATATATTATAATCACATGTACATTTGAATGTTTCCACCCTATATATGCCTTCATAAACTATTAAAAAAATTTCTCTTAAAAAAAACTACTAAATAATTTGACTTTGTCTTATAAATCATAAGATTCATGCATGGTTGTCGACATTACACATTCCAAATTGGAATATATATTTGCTTACATCTTTGTTTTTTTCAAATGATTGAAGAGATTCACCCTTCCCTTTCAAAAAATAAAAAGTCTTAGAACATATGCGATTGGATTGAAGTGTCACTAGTTTTAGGAATGCTCAAACCTTACCTCAAGAATTAAATGGCTACACATCATCATTATATAGAGCATTTGAAAGTATAAATTAATCTATTCTTCTAATTTAGTTTATAAAATCTTAAACACCACACATAAACATAATAGAAGGCACATTGTTTACTAACAACAACAACCAAACATTAATTAAGATTGTTTATGAATTCACAATAAACTAGTTAGCTTTCGCAAGTTATATTGTATACTAAAATGAACTTTTACTTGCAGGGTGTAAGTAGTGGCGCTTGTACATCTAGTGTGCTATTGAAGGATGGAGAGTTACATGTAGCAAATGTTGGTGATTGTAGAGTAGTTTTGAGTAGAAAAGGAGTAGCTAAAGCATTGACAAATGACCATCGTCTTACTAGGGAAGATGAGCGTCTTCGAATTGAAAACACCGTAAGTCAAGTTGTTCCATTTCTTTGTGTGTAAAACTTAATACCATTCTCTCTATCTCTCTTTAAGTCAAGAATATTGAAATACTTATAACATATTGCAGGGTGGTTTTGTGCATTGCCAAAATGGAATTTGGAGGGCTCAGGGGTTGCTTGCAGTTTCTCGAGCCATCGGGGACTTGCATTTGAAAGAATGGATCATTTCCGAACCAGAGATTAAAAAGCTTCGTTTAACTTCAGATTGCCAATTCTTAATAATGGCTTCGGATGGATTGTGGGATAAGGTATAACACCTTTGTGTATAGTTGGCAAAAAAAATTAATAAAAAAGAGTACATCAAAACAAGAACCTACAATAAGATCAAAGGAAAAAAAATGTAGGGTCTATTTCATAATTCCTGTATGAGAATCTAATTTGGGACACAAGACAAACATGTGACCATCTAGCATAACAACGTGAACCGAGGCAGGAATTGTGCCTCTTTTATCAAATTTTAAACCCAAAAAAAAAAAAAAAAAATCAGAAGTATTAGAGAAAACAAAAACAATTTTATATGAACATTAATTTGTTTATAAGTCCATCTGTGCTTCTTAGTGAATTACATGCATTTTGGCCTTAAAAAGAGTTTATTCTGATATATGCATTTGCATTGTGTCAATCAGGTAAATGACCAGGAGGCAGTTGATGTGGTTTTGAGAGAGAAGAATTTGCTGATGTCCTGCAAAAAGCTGGTAGATATGTCTTCTAGCCGAGGCAGCATGGATGACATAACTGTTATGGTGATCGATCTTCTAAATTTTGTTGCAACCGGTTGTTAATCATGGAAAGTGCCCTCAAATTAATGGTTCAGACACAAACACAATAAACTTAATGTCCATCTAGATATATCACAGAAGGAAAGTAGGAATATAGGAATATATGCATTTGCATTGTGTCAATCAGGTAAATGACCAGGAGGCAGTTGATGTGGTTTTGAGAGAGAAGAATTTGCTGATGTCCTGCAAAAAGCTGGTAGATATGTCTTCTAGCCGAGGCAGCATGGATGACATAACTGTTATGGTGATCGATCTTCTAAATTTTGTTGCAACCGGTTGTTAATCATGGAAAGTGCCCTCAAATTAATGGTTCAGACACAAACACAATAAACTTAATGTCCATCTAGATATATCACAGAAGGAAAGTAGGAATATAGGCTGGCTATATAGCAACAGAACAGTTGTATATGCATATCAGATACATTAGAAAGAATGTAATGAAAATAGGAACAGCAGTCTTTGTTGGGTTGTAAATAAATAGTTTTTGTGAGAGAAAATGTGAAGTGTTCAAATTTGTACAATTCTCATATTTATTTAATTATTCGAAATCAGTTTATTTATTCTTTTAACTTCTCATCTCATATCCATTATAGGCTTATAGCTGCTTATATGTGCAGATGCTTATGTGCATAGTGCGTGTGACAATCATATGGAAGATATAAGAGTCTCGCTCTCTTTTTTTTCATCAAATATATTAAGCAGTTGGTAATCATTTGCAATCCTCATGAGTTTTGACATATAGCACGAGTACATGAATTACAAAACCGTGTGTGTTTACTTTTTTTCAACATATATGGCCGATATTTTTTCCGAAAGATGAAAAATATTTGAATATGCCACGAATTTCTCAACATAGCAATAAAGTCATTTGTGTTACACAACATATACGTTTTGTGTTACACAACATAGGCTTCAAAGCTTGTGAATTGTGATGATTTGGCCAGCCCACGCTATAAAGTATAAACAAATATAACCCCCCCAAACCCATACCCAACAATCAAAAGGGCTTCATATCTTTCAACGGGCATCGATCTATAAAAACCAATAATCATTAAAAACGGTCCTCGCCCAAGGTTACGAAATGGCCAAGCGGGATCTGAAACTATAATATATGAAATATCAAAATAATAATAATAATATCAAATTATATATAATATATAAAAAATAAAATAAAATAAACAAGGAGATTACCGAAAAAAAAGCCCACCTTTGGCGGAGGCTGGTTCCCAGCCCTGCCAGAAGCAATGAGCCTACTAATATGAAACTTTCGTGGGTTTGGGAACCTGCGTACAGAAGATCAGCTTGCGGATATGGTGCGGGCAAAAGATCTCTCGATCGTGTTCATAGCCGAAACATGGTCTGATAAAGCAAGGCTAGAGAGAGTTCAGAGAAAAATTCAATTCAAAAACATGTTTGAATCACCAAGGAGAGATAAGGCAGGAGGTTTGGCCTTATTTTGGAAGGAAGATTTTCCACTAGACATTGAAACTTTTTCTCCAAATCATATTGATAGCACAATCAACAAAAACCAGGTTAATGAATGGAGATTCACGGGCTTTTACGGAGAACCGGCTACACAAAAAAGACCCGAAGCTTGGGACAAGCTACGACAATTGAAAAATAGGAGAGCTTCACCTTGGTTGTGTGCTGGAGACTTTAATGAAATTACCCGACAATCTGAAAAAAGTGGTGGAAGACCAAGGCCACACAGTCAGATACAACTTTTCAGAGACGTGGTGGATGAATGCGCTTTTATGGACCTTGGCTTTGTGGGTTTCCCTTTTACTTGGCATAAATATTTTGCTGACTACACTATTTGGGAACGGTTAGACAGGGCTTTGGCTACAAATGAATGGTTCTGTATGTTCCCGGGAACAAAGGTCCAACACTTAGATACAACAGTTTCAAACCATAAGCCAATTTGGATCAACCTAGAAGGTATGGACACACACTTTCAGAAACCTTTTCGCTTCGAACAGATGTGAATGACTGATAAGGGGTGCGGGGACACTATCGAAGCAGTGTGGACAAAAAATAGCCTTGAACCGTGGGACACTAAAGTGCTGAAAAAAATAGACAAATGTGGTCAGGAATTATCACGTTGGAGCAAGAGACACTTTGGCAATGTACGACGAGAATTGGAAAAGAAGAGAAAAGAATTACAACAGGCAGAGAGATATTCGGTCCTGACTGGAGATTCTAGACGAATGAGAATACTGGAATCGGAAATAAACTTGCTTCTTGACAAGGAGGCACAAATGTGGAGACAACGGTCTAGGATTTTGTAGATGAAAGATGGTGACCGGAACACAAAATTCTTTCACAGTAAAGCATCCCAACGTCACCGATGCAACTACATCACTAAGTTGTATGACTCCACGGGTAGGTGGTGCACAAGACAAAGCCAAGTAAATGACACCATTCTCGGATTCTATAGGGAACTCTTTACATCGGCAAACCCGAACAACTTGGAAGATGTATTAGAAGTTATTCCTCAGGTGGTCACTGAATCTATGAATGACACACTTACAAGGGCATTCACCATTGAAGAAGTTGAAACAGCAGTGAAAGAAATGGCACCCTTGAAAGCTCCCGGCCCTGACAGCATGCCCCCTTTGTTCTATCAAAGCTACTGGTCCCTGATTGGTTTAGATGTCTCTCAATCCATTTTACACTATCTGAACACAGGTACATTGCCACAATCTCTTGGTCATTCTTTTATAACTTTAATTCCTAAAGTTAAGAATCCAGAATATGTGTCCCAATTTAGGCCTATAAGCTTGAGTAATGTGCTTTATCGTATTTTTGCTAAAGTTTTGGCAAATAGACTGAAAAAGATTATGCCTCAGCTTATATCTGAACATCAAAGTGCTTTTTTGCCTGAGCGCCTAATTTCTGATAATATTTTAGTGGCTTTCGAAACCTTGCATCATATGAGAAATCACAACAAAGGAAAGACAGGTTTTATGGCCTTGAAACTCAATATGAGTAAGGCCTATGATAGAGTGGAATGGCCATACATGGAGCATGTTTTGGTGAAGATGGGTTTTCATAGTAGATGGGTGCATCTTATGATGCTCTGTATTACAAATGCATCCTATTCTATTTTGATTAATGGTGAACCCCATGGCAATATTACTCCTACAAGAGGACTTAGACAAAGGGATCCCCTATCCCCCTACCTCTTTCTCATGTGCACTGAAGGCCTTCATGGCCTAATAAAAAAGGCAGCCCATAATGGAGATATAAGAGGAGTATCTATTTGTCAAAATGGACCTAAGATAACTCATCTACTCTTTGCAGACGATAGTGTGATTTTTTGCAGGGCCAAGGATAGTGAATGCCAATGCCTACTTGATATTTTGGCTAAATATGAGAGTGCTTCGGGGCAACAAATTAATCACACCAAGACTACTCTTTTCTTTAGCAAATCCACATCCGAAGAGGTGCAATCTTCAATCAAAATATGCTTGGAGTTTCGGTCATTCAACAATATGAAAAATATCTAGGCCTTCCATCACTTGTGGGTCGAAAAAAGAAGGAGAGTTTCACCCATATCAAGCAACAAGTTTGGAAAAAACTAGCCGGTTGGGAAGCAAAACTCCTATCTCAAGCGGGAAAAGAGATCTTAATCAAATTCGTGGCCCAAGCTCTACCCACTTACACTATGACATGCTTCAAAATACCACTTTCCTTATGTCATGAGATTGAATCAATGATATGTAGATTTTTTTGGGGTCAAAAGGGTGATAATAGGAAAATTCATTGGATGAAATGGCAAGATTTGTGTAAACCCAAAAGCCAAGGGGGTATGGGCTTCAAAGACCTTGCTTTGTTTAATGATGCCCTCCTAGCCAAACAAACTTGGCGTCTACTTCATGACACAAATTCCCTATTCTACCGGGTTTTTACAGTGAAGTTTTTTCCAAATTCTACAATCATGGAAGCAAAAAATCCGGCAAATGCCTCATATGCTTGGAAGAGTATATTGAAGGGGAGGGATGTCATTAAGAGAGGTGCAACATGGAGGATAGGGTCGAGCCTATCGGTCAATGTATGGGGGGAGAACTGGCTGCCTACTAAACATAATCCTAGAACCATAACACCTATGGTGGTTGGATGGGAAGGTGCAAAGGTTGGAGATTTTATTGATCAAAGGCAAAGAATCTGGAAGACTGATTTAGTTGAGGCAATTTTTTATGATTTTGAAGCATCAATTATAAAAAACATTCCCCTGTGCCGTTCCATTCAAGATGATGTTCTTATATGGCCATACACACCGGACGGAAATTACACTGTCAAGTCCGGTTACCGTTTTTTACAGGAAGCCTCTAGAGTACAACAACCAGGTCAGTCATCAACCCAAGCTTTGTCACCGTTGTGGAACAAAATCTGGGCTCTTGATGTTCCAAATAAAGTGAAGACACTAATATGGAGAGCATGCAAAAACTCCCTACCCACCAAAGCAAATCTGTTTCGGCGCAAGATCACACCTGATGGAAGATGTGAGATATGCAAACAAGAAGATGAAGATGTTCTGCACGCACTCTACTGCTGTCCAGCCTTGCAATCTCTTGGAAACTCCATACCAGCGTGGAACCAAAGCTCTCTCAAATAGAGCACATGCTTCACTGACTTTATTGGTTTTATTTTTGCAGGTACAGCAGATCCGACGCTCTTTTCCTTGGTATTATGGAACTTGTGGAATCAGAGAAACAATCTCCGACTCGGGAAACCAACACTCCCACTAGACAAGATACTGGAACACTCTCGGGAGTGACAACTTGAGTCCCATTCCAGCCCCATAAGATCAGCAAAACAGAGGAAAACGCAGTCAACAGCATGGACTCCGCCCCAAGATAATTGGTACAAAATCAATTTCGACGGGGCCACATTTGTCGAAGATGGAAGCGCAGGACTGGGTGTTGTCATACGAAACAAAGAAGGACGAGTTATGGCATCGTTGTCTCAAAAAATCCCCCTGCCAATGACAGTAATCAAGGTTGAGGTTCTTGCAGCACGGAGAGCCCTTGAACTTGCTGTGGAGCTGAGTTTTGACCATCTCATACTTGAAGGGGATTCTGAAATTTTACACAGAGCCTTGCTAGCAGAAGGCAGGAACTTCACACCCTATGGACATTTAGTGCAAGACATTGTATACCTTAGTAGTTTCTTTTCAGCTTTTAAAACTTCTCTTGTACGCCGTTCGGGTAATAAGTTAGCTCACTCTCTAGCGAGGAACTCAAAATCCCTCAATCATATGCAAATCTGGATGGAAAGTGTACCACCAGATTTATCATTTGTTGTTCAGGCTGACCTTAGTAGCCTACCTTAATAATGTTCAGTAACTTGCTTCTCAAAAAAAAAAAAACTTTCATTTTTATTTTTATTTTTTCATAGTAGATCTCATAATTAAACCTGGGATATTCAATGTGTGTTGTTGACTTTGTTGGGAGAGGATGAATATTAATCTTGGATATTTTTAATGAAAACTCAAAAAAAATATTAATTGAGTTATAAGACTTTTTTTTTTTGTTTGAGGAAAGAGTTATAAGACTCTTAATAAGTAAAGTTTCAAATTTATGAAAGGTTTTTTTTTTTTTTCTTTTTCTTTTGAAGCTTTTGTTTGTTCTTATATTCATATTTCATATCGATATGATAAGTTATTTTGTTTTCAATTTTTTTTTTTTTTAAAAAATCAATAAACCATTGGTTAAACTTTATGTTAAGTTTATAAACATATCATCAATTTAGAGTTAGAAGGTTTAAAATTAATTCATAAGGTACAATCCATGAATTCTTATAAGATATATTATACATAAGATACGATAAATAATACATATATATAAGGTACGATAGATAATACATATAAAAGGGCATAAATAGAGATTCAGTGAAGCTCATACTATTATAAAGTGTAAAGTTCCATGACCTTGTGGGCTCCAATATACATATATATATTACTTCCTTCAATTTTGTTGAAAACCATTATTTTCAGTATTAGATACAGAGACAGAGATTAATAGCCAAAAATAAAGTTATGTTATGGTTTTTGTTTACAGGTTAGGTTGGAGCATCTGCCCAGCCCGATAACAGTGTGTGGAAAATAATCTGGGGTCTCTCCGTGCAAAGCAAAGTCCGGAATTTTTTATGGAGGTCTTGTCACAATGCTATACCGGTGAAACAAAATTTGCGACAAAGACACATCTTGACCGAAGATATCTGTGAACTATGCAAGCTTGAGACAGAATCAGTGCTCCATGCTCTCTGGGTCTGGGGGTGTTCACAGCTCTCACAGGTTTGGGGTTCAGTTCCTTCGTTCTCGTTCCGACAGACAAGAACGTTTTCCTCTATCAAAGAGTTTCTCACTTATACTAACGAAGAACAGAAAAATCCGGAGTTTTTGGCTTCGATTATGTGGACTCTTTGGCATCGCAGATTTTCAACAGGCCAATTCCGCTGTCTCGTTGCAATCCAGAAGCACTATTCAATCTCGGGTTAGATGGTCACCACCGCCGGAAGGTGAAATTAAAGTTAACTTTGACGGAGCTCAATTCAGAGATATTGGTAAGGTAGGTTTGGGAGTCATTATCCGAGACAGCAGAGGACAAGCAATTGCTTCGCTTTCGGAACAAGCCAGTCTTCCATTCTCTCCAGAGATAGTTGAAGCAATGGCAGCAGCTAGAGCAATTTCGTTTACACAGGGACTCGGCTTCACCTCTTTCTTATTAGAGGGAGACTCTGCCAATATTATTAAAGCACTGAAGTCTGATGAGGAATCCCTCTCCACTTTTGGTCATATCCTCAGCTCGGCAAAATCCATGGTGGTGGCAGGCAGTAGCATTAGGTACTCTCACGTTTGTAGAATTGGTAATATTGTAGCACATAATCTAGCTAAACATGCTAGACATGTTAGAAGTTTTTCGGTGTAGACAGAGGATGTTCCCCCACCTTTCTCATGTACTTATCATGGCTCATTTTTCTTAATGAAGTTCAAGGTCTTTCTTCTCCAAAAAAAAAAATGTTAGGTTGGAGGCTTTTATACATGTATTTGTAAATAACAAAAGCTATGCCTTCTTCTTCTTCAATTCTATTTAACAAAGCTCTGTCTTCTTCTTCAATTTCACTTAAGACTTAACCATATTTTTTTGGGCATGGCTTTTGTCGAGTGCCTCTAGTATACTGGACTTGCTACGATTGTATCCAAACCAGAGATTAAAAGGCTTCATTTAACTTCAGATTGCCAGTTCTTGATAATGGCTTCAGATGGATTGTGGGGGATAAGGTATTACACCTATGTGTATAGTTGGCAAAAAAAATTAATAGAAAAGAGTACATCAAAACAAGAACCTACAATAAGATCAAAGGAAAAAAACTGTAGTCTATTTCATAGTTCTTGAATGAAACCTAATTTGGGACGCTAGACAAACATGTGACTATCTAGCATATCAAAGTGAACCGAGACAGGAATTGTGCCTCTTTTATTGAAGTCTAAACCAAAAAAAAAAAAAAATCAGAAATTTTAAAGAAAACTAAAACAGTTTTATATGAACATTAATTTGTTAATAAGTCCATCTGTGCTTGTCAGTGAATTACATGCATTTTGGCCTTAAAAAGAGTTTATTCTGATATATGCATTTGAATTGTGTCAATCAGGTAAATGACCAGGAGGCAGTTGATGTGGTTTTGAGAGACAAGAATTTGCTGATGTCCTGCAAAAAGCTTGTAGATATGTTTTCTAGCCGAGGCAGCATGGATGACATAACTGTTATGGTGATCGATCTTCTAAATTTTGTTGCAACCGGTTGTTAATCATGGAAAGTGCCCTCAAATTAATGGTTCAGACACAAACACAATAAACATAATGTCCATCTACATATATGATATATCACAGAAGGAAAGTAGGAATATAGGTTGCTAGACCTGGCTATATAGCAACAGAACAGTTGTATATGGATATCAGATACATTAGAAAGAATGTAATGAAAAATAGGAATAGCAGTCTTGTTGGGTTGTAAATAAATAGTTTTTGTGAGAGAAAATGTGAAGTGTTCAAATTTGTACAATTCTCATATTTATTTAATTATTCGGAATCAGTTTATTTATTCTTTTACCTTCTCATCTCATGTCCATTATAGGCTTGTAGCTAGCAAGCTGCTTATATGTGCATGGTGCGTGTGAGTGTGTGACAATCATATGGAAGATATAATTAAGAGTCTCCCTCTCTTTCTTTCTTTTTTCATCAAATTAAGCAGTTGGTAATCATTTGCAATCCCCATGAGTTTTGACATAGCACGATCGAGTACATGAATTATAAAACCATGTTTATGTACTTTTTTTCAACATGGCCGACATTTTTTCCGAAAGATGAAAAATATTTGAATATGCCACGACTTTCTCAACATAGCAATAAAGTCATTTGTGTTACACAACATACGTTTTGGTTCAACATAAGCTTCAAAGCTTGTGAATTGTGATGATTCGGCCAGCCCACACTATATAGTATGAACAGACATAACACCCCCCCACCACCCCCCAAACCCATACCCAACAATCAAAAGGGCTTCATATCTTTCAACGGGCATCGATCTATTAAAACCAATAATCATTAAACGGTCCTTGCCCAAGGTTGCGAAATTGCCATGCGGGATCTGAAACTATAATATATGAAATATAATAATAATAATAAAAAACAAGGAGATTACCTAAAAAAAGCCCACCTTTATACCATTTTAGCATTAGGTCTAAGCTTTAAATTCTGTTAATTGAGCTTTCATTTTTATTTGGCAAAAATGCAAAACTGACCCTCTAACTTTTAGTTTTTGTCAATTCAGTCCTTTAACTTTCAGTTTTGTTATTTCATTCTTCTAAGTTTCAATTTTTGTCAATGTGGTATTCTATTAGGTCTCAGTTACTACTCCATTAAGTTTGGCCTTTTTTTTTTTTTTTAAATAATTTTTGTAATTAAAAGAAAATAATAAAAAACTGTAAAAAAAAAAAAAAAGAAAATGGAAGGCCCCTTCAGTCTTCATCCTCAACCTCCTTGTTCTCTACACTCTCTACCTCCAAATGCTCCGCTTGGCTTTCCCCAATGCCTTCACTTTCCCTTTCATTCTCAAGTCTTGCGCTGCTCTCTCCCTTCCAATATCGGCTCACAGCTCCATTGCCATGTCATCAAAACTGGGTGCGACCTCGATCCCTTTGTACAAACTTCTTTAATCTCAATGTACTGTAAATGCTCTTCTATTGAATATGCACTAAGGTGTTTGATGAAAATGGTGATCAAGAAAGCTAACTATTTGTTCAATGCTTTGATATCTGTGTACACCTCAAATTCAAGATTTTATGATGGGGTTTTGTTGTTTCTTAAAATGAGGGAGGCGGGTGTGTCAGTTGATTCAATTACAATGTTGGGATTAGTACCTTTGTGTATGCTTCCGGTGCATTTGAGTCTTGGGATGTGTCTTCATGATTGTTGTGTTAAGGTTGGTCTAGACAGTAATATGTCTGTTTCAAATTGTTTGCTTACAATTTGAGAGAGAGATTGACCTTGAGAGAGAGATCGAGATTGACTTTTCCGTTTTTCGGTTTTGATTTTAGGGGAAGGGGAACAACGTTGTTCCCCTTCCATTTTTTTTTTTACAGTTTTTTATTTATTTTCTTTTAATTACGAAAATTATTTTTACATATATATATATATATATATATATATATATAAATAAATAAATAAATAAAAAAGCCAAATTTAACAGGAGAAGTAACTGATACCTAACAGAATACTACATTGATAAAAATTGAAACTTAGAGAACTGAAATGACAAAACTGAAAGTTAGAGAACTGAAATGACAAAAGCTAAAAGTTAGAGGGTCAGTTTTGCATTTTTACCTTTTTATTTTTATTTTTTCATGGCAGATCTCATAATTAAACCTGGGATCAATGTGTGTTTGTTGATGTTGTTGGGAGAGGAGGAATATTACTCTTGGATATCTTAGATGAAAACTCCAAAAAAGTATTAATTGAGTTATAAGACTCTTAATAAGTAAAGTTTCAAATCTATAAAAGGTTTTTTTTTTTTTTTTTACCTTATGAAGCATTTGTTCATTCTTGTATTCATATGCTATTATATTCCATAAAATAAATAAATAAAATCAATAAACCGTTGATTAAACTTTATGTTAAGTTTATAAACATATCATCAATTTAGAGTTAGAAGGTTTAAATTTAATTCATAAGTTACAATCCATGAATTCTTATAAGATATATTAATACATAAGGTAAGGTACATATAAAGGGGCATATCTACAACAAATATGACTTTTTTCAAGGGTCAAAACCCTTAAAAAAGTATTAAAAACCCTTGAAAAAAATTATTTTAAGAGTCCAATTGACCCTTGATAACTTTCGAAATATATACCGTCGAAAAGAAAATTTTGAAGGCCTTCGTGGCCCTCAAATAAGTGCTTTAATCTTATTTTGAGGGTCAAGAGACCCTTAAATGACGTTTTACTAAAATTTAAAATATTTATATTTACAACTCTTGATAAATAAGGTTATTTAAAGGGTCTCTTGACCCTCAAAATAAGATTTTATTTTATTAAAAAAAAAAACAACAATCATGCACAATATATATATACACACACAAATTCACAATTGTCAAGATGATATGCTATGATACTGATGTATAACAAAAGTGGTATATTGCAATAATTACACTTTCTTTGATCTCTAAACTCAAACATACAAATTAACAGATTATGGGCCGCATACAAACTGTCAATATGTCAATTATTGTTTAAGAGAAAAGATATCAACAACCACACTTTTTACAAAGACCAAATCTATCCAATAGTTAAAAGTTTTGATACATTTTATTCTTCATCATCATCTCTAAAGCAAGAAATTATCGACTAGTATAATTGAACATTTCAACCATTATAAGTGCCCTCAAGTTTCTGAAAAAGAGAGAATGATGCCAAAAGTTTGTTAATTTCCTAGCAAATATATCTACACACCTTTTCACAATATCAAATTCAAGATACCCACAATTTCAAAAAGAGCAAAAAATGCACAACAAAGTTCATATATCTAAATAAAACATGCTGATTAAAGAAACGTCATTCACCAAAAAGAAGAAAACTTGGAAGAGAAGAATACCAATCCTTCATGGAAAAGGATATTCCAATCCCACACCCAACAGAAAACCCGAAAGAAAAGAATTTTTACATGAAAAGAGAAACTCCTATTCACGTAAACTCTCATCTAAAAGTCAAATTAACCCAATCAATATTAACCAAGCAAGCAAATTTAACATCCATACTCCAAAACCCAGAACAGGGGTCACAATCACAGAATCCAAATAACAAGTATACTTGATCAGCAAACAAAGGAAAATAAAAATAAAAACAGAATCTTTCAGAAAAACAGAACACAAAGAGATAAGAGCACACCAAATTATCTCTTTTGCCCGCATATAAGGACCTCTTCACCTCAAATAATTGTGTGAAAACAAAAGCCTTTTCTTCGACAAATACATATATATATATATATATATATCATCTCCGACTCTTCTTCTAGGATCCGCACAAAAAAGTTATCACTTTAGCCCGCAAAGTTTTACACATATGAAAGGTTTACAAGAATTTCTTTGGGGTTCCTATATTATCTTTCTTGTTCTATACTTTCTTCAAGACCTCAAAAAGTACATTAATCTCATGTCTCTAACCCTTACGCCTACTCTTTCATTAGTCGGCAATCTTTTTGTTGGTCCCAAAGGAGGGTCATCTTTAGTCTTTGAAAATTTGAATCCCGAGAGTTCAAAAGGCAAGGCTTTCCTTCATGATGAGGAAAGTCCTCGAGAGAAACCTCCTTGTGTTACATGCCAAGAAAATAAGACTATTACGCCGCAAGATTGTATAGGTGGTGAAGTAGTGGACGCAGCAAATTTTTACGTTGAAAAGGCGCATGAAACATGTGGTATTTTGATGGGTGATACAGCATGGCATGAAGAGGAAATCATGCAAGAAAAAATGCATCATAAAGTGCTTCAAAAGGGCATGCATGAATATGATGATCAAAATTGCACCATTATAGAGAATATAAAGGGTGGTGGTGTTTCGGTGAACGATATTATTCAAGGCTCGGATTCTTTAGGAATGGTGAAGTTGGGAGGGGATAATCAGCAAGGCCTTCTCAAGTTGCGAAAGAGGCCGGCTAAGCTGGTTGTGCCAGAACATAGCGCGGTGTCGGAATTTGGTGAAATGTGTAGGAAGTTGGAGCATAAGGAATTTGAGGTCGAAGGAAGAGATTTCGTTTTGGCTAGCAAGAAAGGTAGAAGAAAGGTTATGGAAGATGGGTATGGGGTTATGGTTGATATTCTTGGAGATCCCAAGCGGTAGGCAACATATATATTATACGTTCTTATATTTTCTCTCTCTGATTTTGATAGTATTTGTACGGACTAGATCTTAATAAAGGCCTGCACAAAGTTCCCATTTAAAAACTATGAATGCTGATCATTATAATATCTCACAAATTAATCAAAAGAAAATATATAATTTGTGTTTACTTTTTTTTTTGGGTAGCTAAAAAAATTCTAATTTTAATTCGTGTATAAATGCTCATATCAATAAATTCCAAATTTGCTATCATCAATATCTTCCTGATGAATATATGAGTTAAAATTTTTTTTTTTTTTGGTTATATCCAACTTCATTTATTTTATAAGGCAGTATGTTTTTTGGACTTGTCCTTGCTATTTTGTAATGAAAGGAAAAAGTTGAATGACACTCATAGATATATTTGTTATCACCAGGCATTTTTTGCTGTGATCGATGGCCATGGAGGTCAAGCTGCGACAGATTTTGTTGCAGAAAATTTAGGAAGGAACATTGCAAAAGCTCTGGAATGTGTTGGAGGAGAAGAAGGTCAGTTAGAGCAGGCTATTTGTAGTGGCTACATGGTCACAGACAAGGATTTTCTTTGTCAGGTAGTTGTAATGGACTCTCACATATATTATAATCGCATGTACATTTGAATGTTTCCACCCTATATATGCCTTCATAAACTATTAAAAAAATTTCTCTTAAAAAAAAAAAAAACTAAATAATTTGACTGTCTTATAAATCATAAGATTCATGCATGGTTGTCGACATTAAACATTCCAAATTGGAATATATATTTGCTTACATCTTTGTTTTTTTCAAATGATTGAAGAGATTCACCCTTCCCCTTCAAAAAAAAAAAAAAAGTCTTAGAGCATATGTGATTGTATTGAAATGCACACTAGTTTGTGGCATGCCCTTAATTATATCTGGAATGATCAAATATTTTCTTAAGAATTAAATGGCCACTAAATGGCCACACATCATTTTTTAGAGTATCTGATAGCTAGGATGTATGGATATTTTATTTGGGTGTCGTATATGTGTCATGCTCGGGTCATAATTACCATATCCAATTTATTGTATCATGTTATAATTTTTTTAAAATTACTCTGTCTCCATATCGTACTGGTACTTGTATCTGTACCTGTGTCCATGTCCATGTATCCTAATTTGAAATTATAAATTAATCCATTCTCCTAATTTAGTTTATAAAATCTTAAAAACCACATATTAACATAATAGAAGGCATATTGTTTACTAACAACAACCAAGCATTAATTAAGATTGTTCATGAATTCTTAATAAACTAGTTTGCTTTTGCAAGGTATATTGTATACTAAAATGAACTTTTACTTGCAGGGTGTAAGTAGTGGCGCTTGTACGTCAAGTGTGCTATTGAAGGATGGAGAGTTATATGTAGCAAATGTTGGTGATTGTAGAGTAGTTTTGAGTAGAAAAGGAGTAGCTAAAGCATTGACAAAAGACCATCGTCTTACTAGGGAAGATGAGCGTCTTCGAATTGAAAACACCGTAAGTCAAGTTATTCCATTTCTTTGTATGTAGAACTTAATACTATTCTCTCTATCTCTCTTTAAGTCAAAGAGTATTGAAATAACTTATAACATATTGCAGGGTGGTTTTGTGCATTGCCAAAATGGAATTTGGAGGGCTCAAAGGTTGCTTGCAGTTTCTAGAGTCATTGGAGACCTGCATTTGAAAGAATGGATTATTTCTGAACCGGAGTTAAAAGGCTTCGTTNTGAAAAAGGCCCCCAAAGATCACAATGTACAAGATCAAACACACAATGAGATACATGATGACTAGTAGGAAAGGATAGTCTCTTTTGCTTAGAAAAATGACAAATGTCACAGCATACAGTTTTATTTGCTGGTAAAACAGATACAAGATTATTAAGCAAAGACAATTTTGCATAAGAGGGATGCCCTAAACGAAAATGCCACAAATCAGCATTTACATTAGTGAATTGGACAGAAGGAATGGAGACAGGAACCTTGGAAGCAGTAGCAAGCACAGATGGAGGTGAAACTCTGTGCTGGAGCAGATATAGGCCTCTTGATGCTTTACCCAGCCCAATCATGTTCCAATTGGCTAGGTCCTGGATAAAGCAAAAAGAACCAAGGAATACAAGACAACAAAAAAGAGATTTTGTGAGCTGGCTGACAGATATCAGATTGAATGTAAAAGATGGAACACATAGAACTCCATAGAGTATAAGACTATCTGAGATATGAACTGTTCCTATATGAGTAACTAAAGCCTTCTCTCCATTGGGTAAATAGACAAAAGTATTAATGGTGGATGTAATTGTGGTTAGGCAAGAAACTGAATGGACCATATGGTCTGTTGCACCAGTGTCAATAATTCAATCATTAGACTTATGGGCTTGTTTATCTATGATATGAGCAGAAAAAATGGAATGAGAAAGGTTAGGGGCAACCAGAAAGAATTACCTGAGAAGTTGGCAAAATGAGGCATGGTTGAACTAGTACTGGCAGTAGCAGCTGCATTAGACAAAGGAGATAGGACAGAGGCTGCCTGATGTGTAGGTGTGGGCTGAGATGTGGCAGCTTCCTTGAATGACTGAGATGCAAGGAATGAGAGTAGCTGCTCACATTGATTCTGAGTAATGGGACACTGAGGAGCATTAAACTGTGACTGTGCTCCAAGAGGCTGTGATGAGCAATGCATCATCTCAGACTGATTGATAAACCCAGGCATGGGTGGAGAGGCAAAATTCCCAAAATTACCATTATTGGGAAAGAAATTTCCAAGATTTCCATTGCTAGAAACCTGATGGGCAGAAGCCTTCCCTTTGTGCTTATATCCTGGAGGAAAACCGTGTAATTTGTAGCATTTTTCAGCTACATGACCTACAATTCCACAGTATGTACAGACAGGCCTTTCTTTCTTAAAATTTCCACCTTTTGCACCTTGACCTCCATTTGTTCCCCCTTGATTCCAATTCTGATGACCTTGAAATCCTTTAGGATTGAAATTGTTAGCATACAAAGCTGTTGGTTCAATGACCAAATCAGCTTGACCAATGTGCCTACGTTTCTCTTCTTGCAAAATCAAAGAATAGGCCTTATTGAGTACAGGCAAGGGCTCAGTGATCAAAATGTGACTACAGACAGTGGAATAACTGTCATTGAGTCCCATGAGAAAACGAAAAACTTGATCCTTTTGCTGAGCATTTAGTTGATTTCGTTGAGAACCACAGTTACAAGTACAAGTGCAAGCAGAAAATGACTGATAATGCACAAGTTCATCCCATAATATCTTGAACTTGGTAAAGTAAGAACTTACAGTGAGTGAACCTTGTGAAAGCTTTGAAATTTCCTTCTGAACTTCAAAGAATCTTGGAACATTAGGCTGTGAAAACCTATCACGCATGTCAATCCATAAATCCCTCGCAGTGTGAATATACATCACACTAGTAGCAAGGTCTTTGCACAAGGAATTCACCAACCATGAAAGAATGGTGGTATTTGCTCTGTGCCAAGCATTATACAGAGAATGAGAGAGATCAGGCATGGAGATCGAACCATCAAGGAAGCCAAATTTATTCCTTCCACTCAATGACAGAAATACAGCCCTTGACCAACTGAGATAGTTCTCAGGACCAATCAGTGGTTGAGAAACAAGAACAACATCTGTAGGTGGAATGAAGTAAGGGCTTGATGGATTGGTATTTGCATCCTCCATTGGAAATGAACGATTGAAAGAACTGTGATTTGCAGTGTTAGAAGTATCGGTGGGAATTGGATCAGATTCTGAAGCTGTGTTGGAAGCGGAAGCCATGGATGAGCTATTGAAGCTCTGATACCATGTTACGAAAGAGAATTCTAGAGTGTATTGAAAGAAAAGACTTTGGGAGGTAATGAATTTTACTTAACAGAATCAGAAAATGAAAAACAGTTGATTAACTTTACATCATCCTCTGCTTTATATACACTAAACGGGAAAACAGAATTCTAACTAACTTAACAAACTCTAATCTCCTAATTAGAGTGACAGCTGTAATCCACTAACACCAACTCATACGTGCCAATATCTACACGTGCTGATCAGTCTGAATGTTGACACTTAAGTGCACGACATCGTTTAACCTTCATCTTTGTTTTCTTCCTTTTAGTAGCAGCTGTGTCGTTTTGCTCTGTTTTAGTGCATTCCTTGAAGTCTTCTTTCTTCTTGACTGCAACATCTTCTTCTTTAGCAGATGTTTCAATAGTTTATTTAATTTTAATTCAAATATGAGTCATGTTTATGTTTATGATTGGTTCATTTTTTTCTTTAATAAATCCGAACTTATTCATAAGCTATTTAATTAATTTATTCTTTTTCGATATATGACAAATACCATAGTTAAATTTTTTTTACCACTTATAAAATCTATACTAATAATTAATAACTAAATGAGAGTTGAAATAATATTATTTAAGTTAATTAGATAGAATGATTTTTGTAGGATTTGTACACCAAATATAGACCTAAACATTGTCAAGTTGTTTTGTTATGGATTAAGCTCTTTTTAAAATTATGGTTAAGAATTACTTTTTCCCCTTTTTATATCTCCTATTTGGAATTGGTTAGATGCTAAAGTAAAATAAATTATTTATTTTTATTAATAGGATTTTTCTTAAAGAATAAGAATTTAAATAGTTATGAATTTATCATAATATATAGTTTACATTTTGTTCATCATTATTTATTTGAAGGAAGATTTAAAATTAAAAAAAAAGACTTGATATTGGATTTACAAATCTAAGGATAGTATGGGAAAAATAAATAATTTTTAAGATTCTTAAGAATAAACCAAACATTATAATTAGGGGTGTCAATTCGGGTTAGCGTGTCGGGTTCGTGTCGTGTCAAGATAGAAGTATTCGACTAAATGACTCAACCCTAACCCGACCCATTTAATAATCGTGTCATGATCCTTCAACCCTAACCTGACCTGTTAATAAGGCGGGTTGACCTGACCCAACCCATTTAACACGCTTAATAAACAAGTCGTGTTGGGTTAACACAAATGTAACACAACTCATTTCAACCTGTATAATATTAAATATAACATCCATCTAGAAATAATTTTTTTTTACATCCCAAAAAGCAGTGCATATACTTCAAGTCTTCAACCCACATTCAAAATAATATAGTTCAAATAAAATATAACATTCATCTAGAAATAAGTTCTTCACACTTCAACCCAAATTCAAAATAACAAAGTTTCAAAAAAATAAAATAACATAGTTCAACAAATATATAATATTCTTGGAACTCGCCAAATGCTAAGTATCAATATTGAAAGAATTTGAGCAAACAGTAGACTAATCCTGACTATGACCACGATTATCATCCATAGATTCTTTATTGATGTCTAAATTCATAACATCTTTCACAAGCTCATCCAATTTCATTTGTGTAAGTTCTATGCCAAAAAAGAAAAATAAAAAAGTATTAGTAGTTCTAAGATCTGTAAAGTTTTAATTTCCAATTATATCTCTTGTAAATTTTTATAATTACTCATTTTTTTTTTAAATTTAAAATATATGTTGGATATAAAAGATATTTGACAAATCTAAAATAAAATAAATATTTATTTATTATATGAGTTAAACGGGTTGTATTAAGTGAGTCATTTCGGGTTGACACAAATAAATTGGCGTGTCAAACGTGTCTATTGCGAGTTACGCGGGTTGACCCGTTTATGATCTGTTTCTTATCGTGTCGCTTTCGAGTTGACCCGTTTATGACCCAAACCCATTAAGGCCCAACCCTAATCCGAAAAAACCCGTGTCGGGTTCGTGTCGTGTTCGCGGGTTGGGTTGAACATTGACACCCCTAATTATAATCTTACATTTTTAAACCAAATATAGGAATAGTTATATTTCTAGACATCCAGATTGCAAGACATCATATTCCTAGTAATTTAGATGCCAGGAGTAATGTGATTCCCCTGTACCAAACACCAACTTATGGTTGATTCAAATAATAAAATTTTTCCACAAATGATAATCAATCAAGATTTTTTTTTTTTCTTTTGAGAAACAATTAAGATTTAATTAAAGGAATGGAAATAAAATACTTCCAAGATTATAATCAATTAAGTTTAATGATGCAAATAAAAAACTGGAGTCCTTCCAAAGATGTAACCAATTAAGCTTAAATGATTAGGTCAAAGATGAATCATTTCCTAGATTACAACCAATTAACCCCTAACGATAGGCCAAGATTATATTTTACCTAAATCACTTTGAGGTTTGAATTTAAATAGGATTGATGCCAAGGAACATTAATGATTAATTATACATTAATGTTTTAACTTCTAAGTTTAACTTTGGATTACATTTAAGATTTAATGGAAGCATCTATTCAGTTAAAGATTCCCTTGCATAAGTCTTTAATCATTAATTCAACCTAAACATCCAGCTCTTCGATTGATGCTCACATGACTGGGGGTTCACATGCTTCAATGTTGCTCACATAGTTATATTTTATATGCTCACATGTTTGATAGATGAATGGATTACTACCTGAATTGCATTAATTGCCTGTCAATTTGATGCATGCTTTAGTCATGCCCTAAGATTAGGACGCGGAGCTGGTGGGCAATCAATAAATTTATTTTTGCTTTAAACAAAAGGATATTGATTTTAAAGTTAGCGATATATGGGATATGGTCCATTAATAGTTGAAGGTTCAAAATGATATTTCAGGGGCAACAGGTTTGAAATAGACAAATACTAATTTATTTATTTTTTTAATGTTTATATATAGAGAAAAGGATTATAATTTTGAAGGGAGTGGGGATTGGGGGTCATGGCCCCTCTTACAATTTAGAATTCTAATGAGTATAGAATAGGACTATGCATTTCAATTAGCTCAATTGATAAAGTTTCTTGTTGTCGAATAAGAGAGCTGGAATTTGAATCTGATCACCTACACCAAAAACCAATTAGTATATTGATTTGATGATATAAAACAATAATCATAAAAAGGACGCTATAAATTTAAATTCTATGACATTTATCAATTTTTTTTTTTTTTTTGAAGAAAACTATGATAGTATATTTAATTAAGATGATATAATGATTTATTATTATTATTAATAGGAGGTAATATACTGATCTTGTATTTTATAGGTGCTCGGATTTCCACACCCTAAGAAAGCTTTCTAAAGGATAGGTGCATGAATAATTTTTATTTTTATTTTATTTTTTTAAATTTTAAGTAACAAAATAAAAAGTGTGGGGCCCGTGGGCCTGATAGCCTCGGCCCATCATGTAGCAGGCCCAAGGCCCATGCCGAGGAGCACGAATTATTCAAGGCTAAATTGGGGAAAGCCTCTTTTCCCAATCCATGCCGAGGACTTCTTATCCTCGGCCTGACAAGGATGATTTTAGGGAAAGACTAACCCCAAAGTAAGCTGTCGCCCTCGCATTTAATGCACTCAACTAAACCCCCCTGGCCGCATTAATGGGGAGGTAACCCCTTGGCAGGATAACGTTGATCAGAGTGAACCACTTGAGTACTGATAAGGCCTCTGATGGGACGGATGGCCAGAAGAAAGGCAAATAGATGATCAACAGATGGAAGAAGGAGATAGGAAGATGAAAACTATATAAGAAAAGCAAGTAAAGTAAGAGAGGTGGGGGGGGGGGGAAAGGGGAGAACAACAAGGTCTCCTCGGCCACAGGCCGAGGAGCATCCCCCCATTTGTAAAGAAACTCTTAGTATTTTTTATAAGGAAAGTTCATACATGGTGATCGACGGCCAGCGCCTAAACCTTTAACCCACTCTCTATAAATTTATTGTTTGGGCTGGATTGGGCTGAAAACCCATTCATTTTCAGGGTCAATCCAACTTGAGTCCCTATAATTGGCGCCGTTTGTGGGGAGGATTAGGGTGCTGGCCGGCACACCAGGCAAGTGTTCTAAGTTCTAAGTATTCGTTTTACAGTAGGTTGAAAAAAAAAAGACCTTATGAAGCATTTGTTCATTCTTG
This sequence comes from Quercus suber, assembly GCF_002906115.3. Lineage (NCBI taxonomy): Eukaryota > Viridiplantae > Streptophyta > Magnoliopsida > Fagales > Fagaceae > Quercus > Quercus suber. Next base: position 110,049 of record NW_027069824.1, read on the forward strand.
TATTCATATGCTATTATATTCCATAAAATAAATAAATAAAATCAATAAACCATTGATTAAACTTTATGTTAAGTTTATAAACATATCATCAATTTAGAGTTAGAAGGTTTAAATTTAATTCATAAGTTACAATCCATGAATTCTTATAAGATATATTAATACATAAGGTAAGGTACATATAAAGGGGCATATCTACAACAAATATGACTTTTTTCAAGAGTCAAAACCCTTAAAAAAAGTATTAAAAACCCTTGAAAAAAATTATTTTAAGAGTCCAATTGACCCTTGATAACTTTTGAAATATATACCGTCGAAAAGAAAATTTTGAAGGCCTTCGTGGCCCTCAAATAAGTGGTCTAATCTTATTTTGAGGGTCAAGAGACCTTTAAATGACGTTTTACTAAAATTTAAAATATTTATATTTACAATTCTTGATAAATAAGGTTATTTAAAGGGTCTCTTGACCCTCAAAATAAGATTTTATTTTATTTATTAAAAAAAAACCACAATCATGCACAATATATATACACACAAATTCACAATTGTCGAGATGATATATTATGATATTGATGTATAACAAAAGTGGTATATTGCTATAATTACACTTTCTTTGATCTCTAAACTCAAACATACAAATTAACAGATTAGGGGCCGCATACAAACTGTCAATATGTCAATTATTGTTTAAGAGAAAAGATATCAATAACCACACTTTTTACAAAGACCAAATTTGTCCAATAGTTAAAAGTTTTGATACATTTTATTCTTCATCATCATCTTTAAAGCAAGAAGTTATTGACTAGTATAATTGAACATTTCAGCCATTATAAGTGCCCTCAAGTTTTTGAAAAAGAGAGAACGATGCCAAAAGTTTGTTAATTTCCTAGCAAATATATCTACATACCTTTCCACAATATCAAATTCAAGATACCCACAATTTCAAAAAGAGCAAAAAATGCACAACAAAGTTCATATATCTAAATAAAACATGTTGATTAAAGAAACGTCATTCACCAAAAAGAAGAAAACTTGGAAGAGAAGAATACCAATCCTCCATGGAAAAGGATATTCCAATCCCACACCCAACAGAAAACCCGAAAGAAAAGAATTTTTACATGAAAAGAGAAACTCCTATTCACGTAAACTCTCATCTAAAAGTCAAATTAACCCGATCAATATTAACCAAGCAAGCAAATTTAACATCCATACTCCAAAACCCAGAACAGGGGTCACAATCACAGAATCCAAATAACAAGTATACTTGATCAGCAAACAAAGGAAAATAAAAATAAAAACAGAATCTTTCAGAAAAACAGAACACAAAGAGATAAGAGCACACCAAATTATCTCTTTTGCCCGCATATAAGGACCTCTTCACCTCAAATAATTGTGTGAAAACTAAAGCCGCCTTTTCTTCGACAAATACATATATATATATATATATATATATCATCTCCGACTCTTCTTCTAGGATCCGCACAAAAAAGTTATCACTTTAGCCCGCAAAGTTTTACACATATGAAAGGTTTACAAGAATTTCTTTGGGGTTCCTATATTATCTTTCTTGTTCTATACTTTCTTCAAGACCTCAAAAAGTACATTAATCTCATGTCTCTAACCCTTACGCCTACTCTTTCATTAGTCGGCAATCTTTTTGTTGGTCCCAAAGGAGGGTCATCTTTAGTCTTTGAAAATTTGAATCCCGAGAGTTCAAAAGGCAAGGCTTTCCTTCATGATGAGGAAAGTCCTCGAGAGAAACCTCCTTCTTGTGTTACATGCCAAGAAAATAAGACTATTACGCCGCAAGATTGTATAGGTGGTGAAGTAGTGGACGCAGCAAATTTTTACGTTGAAAAGGCGCATGAAACATGTGGTATTTTGATGGGTGATACAGCATGGCATGAAGAGGAAATCATGCAAGAAAAAATGCATCATAAAGTGCTTCAAAAGGGCATGCATGAATATGATGATCAAAATTGCACCATTATAGAGAATATAAAGGGTGGTGGTGTTTCGGTGAACGATATTATTCAAGGCTCGGATTCTTTAGGAATGGTGAAGTTGGGAGGGGATAATCAGCAAGGCCTTCTCAAGTTGCGAAAGAGGCCGGCTAAGCTGGTTGTGCCAGAACATAGCGCGGTGTCGGAATTTGGTGAAATGTGTAGGAAGTTGGAGCATAAGGAATTTGAGGTCGAAGGAAGAGATTTCGTTTTGGCTAGCAAGAAAGGTAGAAGAAAGGTTATGGAAGATGGGTATGGGGTTATGGTTGATATTCTTGGAGATCCCAAGCGGTAGGCAACATATATATTATACGTTCTTATATTTTCTCTCTCTGATTTTGATAGTATTTGTACGGACTAGATCTTAATAAAGGCCTGCACAAAGTTCCCATTTAAAAACTATGAATGCTGATCATTATAATATCTCACAAATTAATCAAAAGAAAATATATAATTTGTGTTTACTTTTTTTTTTTGGGTAGCTAAAAAAATTCTAATTTTAATTCGTGTATAAATGCTCATATCAATAAATTCCAAATTTGCTATCATCAATATCTTCCTGATGAATATATGAGTTAAAATTTTTTTTTTTTTGGGTTATATCCAACTTCATTTATTTTATAAGGCAGTATGTTTTTTGGACTTGTCCTTGCTATTTTGTAATGAAAGGAAAAAGTTGAATGACACTCATAGATATATTTGTTATCACCAGGCATTTTTTGCTGTGATCGATGGCCATGGAGGTCAAGCTGCGACAGATTTTGTTGCAGAAAATTTAGGAAGGAACATTGCAAAAGCTCTGGAATGTGTTGGAGGAGAAGAAGGTCAGTTAGAGCAGGCTATTCGTAGTGGCTACATGGTCACAGACAAGGATTTTCTTTGTCAGGTAGTTGTAATGGACTCTCACATATATTATAATCGCATGTACATTTGAATGTTTCCACCCTATATATGCCTTCATAAACTATTAAAAAAATTTCTCTTCAAAAAAAAAAAAAAACTAAATAATTTGACTGTCTTATAAATCATAAGATTCATGCATGGTTGTCGACATTAAACATTCCAAATTGGAATATATATTTGCTTACATCTTTGTTTTTTTCAAATGATTGAAGAGATTCACCCTTCCCCTTCAAAAAAAAAAAAAAAGTCTTAGAGCATATGTGATTGTATTGAAATGCACACTAGTTTGTGGCATGCCCTTAATTATATCTGGAATGATCAAATATTTTCTTAAGAATTAAATGGCCACTAAATGGCCACACATCATTTTTTAGAGTATCTGATAGCTAGGATGTATGGATATTTTATTTGGGGTGTCGTATATGTGTCATGCTCGGGTCATAATTACCATATCCAATTTATTGTATCATGTTATAATTTTTTTAAAATTACTCTGTCTCCATATCGTACTGGTACTTGTATCTGTACCTGTGTCCATGTCCATGTATCCTAATTTGAAATTATAAATTAATCCATTCTCCTAATTTAGTTTATAAAATCTTAAAAACCACATATTAACATAATAGAAGGCATATTGTTTACTAACAACAACCAAGCATTAATTAAGATTGTTCATGAATTCTTAATAAACTAGTTTGCTTTTGCAAGGTATATTGTATACTAAAATGAACTTTTACTTGCAGGGTGTAAGTAGTGGCGCTTGTACGTCAAGTGTGCTATTGAAGGATGGAGAGTTATATGTAGCAAATGTTGGTGATTGTAGAGTAGTTTTGAGAATCCTAATTTGAAATTATAAATTAATCCATTCTCCTAATTTAGTTTATAAAATCTTAAAAACCACATATTAACATAATAGAAGGCATATTGTTTACTAACAACAACCAAGCATTAATTAAGATTGTTCATGAATTCTTAATAAACTAGTTTGCTTTTGCAAGGTATATTGTATACTAAAATGAACTTTTACTTGCAGGGTGTAAGTAGTGGCGCTTGTACGTCAAGTGTGCTATTGAAGGATGGAGAGTTATATGTAGCAAATGTTGGTGATTGTAGAGTAGTTTTGAGTAGAAAAGGAGTAGCTAAAGCATTGACAAAAGACCATCGTCTTACTAGGGAAGATGAGCGTCTTCGAATTGAAAACACCGTAAGTCAAGTTATTCCATTTCTTTGTATGTAGAACTTAATACTATTCTCTCTATCTCTCTTTAAGTCAAAGAGTATTGAAATAACTTATAACATATTGCAGGGTGGTTTTGTGCATTGCCAAAACGGAATTTGGAGGGCTCAAGGGTTGCTTGCAGTTTCTAGAGCCATTGGAGACCTGCATTTGAAAGAATGGATTATTTCTGAACTGGAGATTAAAAGGCTTCGTTTAACTTCAGATTGCCAGTTCTTGATAATGTTTTCGGATGGATTGTGGGATAAGGTATAACACCTTTGTGTATAGTTGGCAAAAAAATTAATAGAAAAACTACATCAAAACAAGAACCTACATTAATATCAAAGAAAAAAAAATGTAGGGTCTATTTCATAGTTCTTGTATGAGAACCTAATTTTGGATACAAGACAAACATGTGACTATCTAGAATAACAATGTGAACCGAGGCAGGAATTGTGCCTCTTTTATTGAAGTCTAAACCAAAAAAATTCAGAAGTTTAAGAGAAAACTAAAACGATATTTTATATGAACATTAATTTGTCAATAAGTCCATCTGTGCTTGTCAGTGAATTACATGCATTTTGGTCTTAAAAGAGTTTATTCTGATATATGCATTTGCATTGTGTCAATCAGGTAAATGACCAGGAGGCAGTTGATGTGGTTTTGAGAGAGAAGAATTTGCTGATGTCCTGCAAAAAGCTTGTAGATATGTCTTCTAGCCGAGGCAGCATGGATGACATAACTGTTATGGTGATCGATCTTCTAAATTTTGTTACAACCAGTTAATTGTTAATCATGGCAAGCGGCCTCAAATGGTGCAGACACAAACACAATATGCATAATGTCCATCTACATATATCACAGAAGGAAAGTAGGAATATAGGTTGCTAGACCTGGCCATATAGCAACAGAACAGTTGTATATGTATATCAGATACATTAGAAAGAATGTAATGAAAAATAGGAATAGCAGTCTTGTTGGGTTGTAAATAAAAACTTTTTGTGAGAGAAAATGTGAAGTGTTCAAATTTGTACAATTCTCGTATTTATTTATTCGAAATCAGTTTACTTATTCTTTTACCTTCTCATCTCATATCTATTATAGGCTCATTAGCTGCCTATATATGTGCAGATGCTCATGTGCATAGTGTGTTTGGCAATCGTATGGAAGATATGAGACTCTCTCTCTCTCTCTCTCTCTCTCTCTCTCTCACTCATCAAATTAAGCATTTGGTAATCATTTGTAATGCCCATGAGTTTTGACAAAGCATGAGTACATGATTTACCAAACCGTGTGTATTTACTTTTTTTCAACATGGCCGACATTTTTTCCGAAAGATGAAAAATATTTGAATATAGCACGAATTTCTCAACATAGCAATGAAGTCATTTGTGTTACACAACATTCGTTTTGGTTCAATTTCTATCATTTAGCAAAAAAATAAATAAAAGAGATTTTCTAAGCATGTATGTATAAAGTATAAACAAACATTAGCCCCCCAACCCACACCCAACAATCAAAAGGGCTTCATATCTTTCAACGGGCATCGATCTATAAAAGCCAATAATCATTAAACGGTCCTCGCCCAAGGTTGCAAAATGGCCAAGCGGGATCTGATTCATCTAAAACCATAATATATGAGATTTCAAATTAGAGAAATAATAATAACAATAATAATAATATCAAATTACAAAAAATATATATATAAAAAGGAAATTACCTAAAAAAAGCTCACCTTTATACTGTCTTTAGCATTAGGTCTAAGCTTTTAATTATTCTGTTAACAGAATTAAGCTTTTTATTTTTATTTTTTCATAGTAGATCTCATAAATCTGGGATCATTGTGTGTTGTTGTTGTTGTTGGGAGAGGAGGGATATTAAACTTGGATATTTTTGATGAAATTTTCAATAAGTATCGGTTGAGTTAAAAGACTCTTAATAAGTAAATTTTCAAATTTATGAAAGGTTTTTTTTCCTTTTGAAGCATTTGTTCATTCTTGTATTCAAATGTTATTCTATTCAATAAAAAAAAGAAATCAATAAATTAGACCATTGATTAAACTTTATGTTAAGTTTATAAACAATCCATCATGTTTAGAGTCTTTTTTTTTTTTTTTAAGGAAAATGCCAACTCGGCAACTTAATTAATACTTAAAGAGTTAGAAACATAATAATTATAAAGATCTGGTGGAACAGACTCCATCCAGCCAGACTTGTAACGAAAAAGAAAATCTCACTTTCTTGATTAAAGCATGTGCTAGAATATTGCCGTGCCTAAGAGTGTGTGCGAAAGAGTAGTTTTGAAGAGTTACAAGGTTTAACTTATAAGATATATTCAATAAAATAAAATAAAATAAAATAAAATAAAAACCTTATAAGATATATCATACATAAGGTACAATAAATAATACATATAAAGGGGCATAAATACCTTTTTTTTCGCTGAGAGGGGGCATAAATACTTAAATAGTGAAGTCTAAATATAAATATTATAAACTTCCATGATCTTGTGGTGTGCAATATTGAATACTTTCTTGGGTGGCTCCAATACACATTAATACATATATTACTTCCTTCAATTTTTTGTTGAAAACCATTGTTATTAGATATAGAGATAGAGAGATTAACAGTAAAAATAAAGTCATGTTATGGTTTTTGTTTACCGGTTAGGTTGGCCGCTTTTTCAAGTGTGACTATATGTGAGTGTGGGCATTGCTTTGAACCATCTGTAGGTATATATACTTGTATTTGTAAATAACGAAAGCTCCGCCTTCTTCTTCTTCAATCTCATTTAACAAAGCTCTGTCTTCTTCTTCAATCTCACTTAACCATTTTTTCCCCAATGTGCTTTACCTATGGTAGCCAAAATCAAACATGGTGTAAAAACGAAAATGTAGTAGAATGAATCCTAAAAATAAAAAAGTAAATAAACAAAACAAAACAATTACTTTAAGAAATAACCTGTTGTTCTACACATGAGAAAAGTGGGAGAAGACAAAGGAGGATGAAAATAACGTAGAATCTCTTCATTGTGTTGCTGAAATGTATAATGAAATTTCTGCCTTACACTATCCTCCAGATGATAAAACAACCATTACAAATCACCCAAAGATTAAATCATTAAACCATTGAAGCCATTATGAGGCCAAAAGTTCCGTATCCAGAGCCGGTGGCGTCAAGAGTTTGCTATGGTTTGTGTATACTATACAATAGGGCTTTGTGCATGGCTTTGTAGAATTGTAGTAAAGGACTTGATACTTGCTATCGGATGGACACTGTAGAATAAGTATAATTCTTTTTTTTTATAGGGAATCAAGGAGTTTTCTTATTTGTGGACTCCACAAACTTAGGACCATTTGGTATGGTTATTTAAGTAACATTTTTCAGTTTATAAACAATATTACATGTATTTTCATACTTTTTTACCCACATATATTTCTAAAAAATATAAACAACATTAGTAGAACAATGGTACCAAACGGCCCCTTAATTTACACTTTTCTTGCTCCTTCAAATTTGCTAATTGCTATGGGATGAATATTTTAGAAGAAGTATAATTCCTTTTTATAGGAAATCAAGGAGTTTTCTCAATTGTGGACTCCAAACTTAATTTACACCTTTTCTTTATCCTCAAAAGATTAAGATTGAAAAAAAACTAAGTAGCAAGGATTGGGTTCTGTGCTTAGCTCCTATACACTGGACCAGTTTAACCGGATCCAAAATTAAGATAATCTAGAGTTTACTCCGTTAGAAAATTGAGATAGAATAAAATAATTGAAAGAAAAAAACAATCAAGCTTCTGTCTCCATCTAAAAGAAAAAGAAAAAAAAAAAAAAAAAAAGCTTTTTTCTCCATCTGACTCTTAAAAAACGAATTGATAATGTAGTAGAGAAGATTTGGTAGAAACAGAACAATTAATTTTTTTTAATATAGAAAAACTGATGTAATTTGATATAACAACTTGGCGTAACAACGACTTCTAATCCCAATTTTTATTATATTATATAGTATATGATGTGATATAAAATTTATCATCTATTTCACTTTTAAAATATAGAATAATGCTAAGAACACATTCAATTACACCCAAACTCACAACATGTATCATTAACTCGTAAAGTATTCTATCCTCGAATAAGAGATATGAAATTTGATTCTCATATTATATCTATAAAAGAATCCACAACATGCTTAATTGTAACCTTGTGATTCAAGCACCTATTTTTTATACTATTATGAACCCATGATTTGTAAGCTAATACCAAGTATATGGAAAGTAGATACTAAAAACCTTAACGTTATAACCTAGACATTGAGGCCCGCCAATACCACCAACCCCCCTTCTTCCGACAAGGTATTTGGTATCAAATAATACTATGTCAGTGATATCAAAATTCAATATGTGTGAGACATATTAGTAAAAAATAACTACCTCATTAGCAAATAAAAAAAATGTTAATGGGTGGTTATTTTTATACACGTCTTTCATTTATTGAGTTTTGATATGAACAATGGTCTTATTTGATACAAAATATTTTTTCCTTCCCTTCACATTTCCACCCAAACCCTCTCCTCTTCATCTCTTTTATAACATTCTCAAACTTGCTTATAAATCAATTTGGTAACCATTGATTAGACATAGAGATTAAGGGTTTGTTTGGATAAGTTATTTGAAAAAGTACGTTTTTAAAAATGAGCGTTTTTAAAATGTGCATTTTAAAAACACAATTTTTAAAACCATTTATAAGCATTAGGCAAAACTTATGAGAAGATTGAGAAAGAAGTTTTTTATTGTCAACTAAGCATTTGATCTATATTTGTCTAAAATTATTGTTTGAGCGTAAATTACCAAAATAGGACACAACTCTAACACCAAAGTACACTCATAAAATAATTTTAGTCAAATTATAGTCACCCCACGCTGTAGCTATTCACCAATTCAGTCACCTCACCGCTATAGCTGTTCACCAATATCAATAATAATATAACTTTCCCAAATCAAGGCCTACCATCTATTCTAAATCACAAAAACAAAATAGATTTGAAAAGTTGAAACCCAAATCATAAATAACTTAGTGAAAAACTAACAAGAGAGGGAGAAAGAAAAAGCTTGTGGCAATGGCGTTCTCTATTTGTGGTGATTAAGCTTACAGATGGTGCAATTGAGGCTCTGTCAATGCGTCTTCTTTTTTTGCTTAGAATATATACTGCCACATTCGATTTGGGTACACCAGGTCTAGAAGCCTCTACCCAATGTGTCTTAGCTACCATTGGAGCTTTGCTGTGATGTTGTTCTGTGGCTTACATAGAGAACAACAAAAAGTAGCAGGTACAAGTTGTTATTAAGCAATAATTTTGTCATTAAGCAAATTTTGAGGATATTTTAGGTATTAACACCCGTCAAATTTGGATTATGATAAGTTTTTAAAATTGCGGTTTTGAAAAAGTTCGATTGTATTTCATTTCCAAAATGCCAAATTTGGCATTTTTGAACACACAATCGTTAAAAAATCACAATGCCAAACAATGAAAATTTTGCATTTTGATTCAAAAACATGCGTTTGCTTGGTGCAAATGCTTATCCAAACAAGCTCTAATAAAATTTCGCATACATGATAAAGTGTTTTCAAAAAATCAAAATTGAATATATGAAATGCAACTTTTTTCAATATTCCTTAATCCTGGTTGGTAGGAGCTCTCTCTCCTCGGCTTGTACGAGGCTCTCTTTCCCCTAGGGGTTTTGTCTTTTCTCATAACTTTTCTCCCTCAACCTAAACACGTTTTTCTCCGCCTCCATTTCTCTTTTCTTTTCTTCTGTTCCCTTTCTTTTATCTGGGTCTTGTCTGGGCGTTTTTCCCACTCTGTCAGCTCTGGTGCGTGGGCAAAAATGGCCGAGGAAGTGATTAGTAACCTAAATAAGATGCGGCTGACGACAGCAGAGGAGGAGGATATCGTTATATCTGATGAGGGGCGAGCTGATGATATTGAAAGTTGCATTCTTAGCCTAATTGGGAAATTCCTTACCTGTAAATCTTACAATAAACAGGCTGCAAAGAACACCATCAGAAGAGCATGGGGCTTAGAGAAGGATCTTCAGATCGTAGAGGTCGGTGAAAATCTCTTCCAGTTCAAGTTTCAAACTGAGTTTGTGATGGAAAGGGTGTTAAGTGGTGGCCCATGGTCATTCGACAATCAACTCCTCATGCTGCGTAAATGGCAAAGAGGTATGTGTGCTGGGAACATGTCCTTTGAACATGCGTCACTATGGGTTCAGATCTGGGGGGCCCCTTTTGAAATGTTATCACTGAAGGTGGCGGCTGAAATTGGGGGTCGCTTGGGACAGGTGGAAAAGGTGGAGTCCAGAAAGCAAAGGGATGATCAGAGCCTCTTCCTGCGTGTTCGTGTGGCTATTCCAATCGCGAAACCATTACGTAGGGGGGGCTTTTTGGTTGGTACAGGAGGGGAGAGAACCTGGGCCACCTTTAAGTATGAGCGTCTTCCAATGCTCTACCACTACTGTGGATTACTGGGACATGACCTTCGACATTGTGCTACACACTATGAGGCCAAGAAGCTAGGGGAGGACATCAACTATCAATATGGAGACTGGTTGCGTGCAACTTCAAATAGACAACGTTCTTCGCCACGGCGGAGAGATCCGATGTCATTTGCGAGCAATACTAATGCTGGTCCAATGACAAGAGGGGATGGAATGATGAAAAATGCAGTTGCCCCACCGGAAAAAGGGGATGTAACAGAGGCTGTAGTTAGTCAAGAAAACCCACACGAAAGCCAATCAGTCAAGAATGGTTCACTGGAAAATATCCCAAAAAATCCGGAGGTCACTTCTACCAGTATGGAAGTCCAAGATGTTCAGGAAGTCCACCCACCAAATCCTGTGAATCACGAGGTGACTAACACTACACGTTTGGAAACAAATGGGCCAATGCTAGCCATTTCCAAAAGTGGGCCGGGACATTCTAAGGAGTTAAAGCAAGCGGATAGGCCCTGTGGGACATGGACCAAGATGAAACGTGTGGATGGTGGGCTCACTTATCCTCTATCTGTTGAACTCGGCAAACGTAGTAGTACATGGCGAGAGGAAGAACTGAACTTGTGGGACAGTGAAGTTCGACCTTCGAAGCGTGAAAAACAAACTGTGGGTGATGGTCTGGACATCAAATGTGGATCGGCAGGAGTGGGTGGTCACCTCTGCCGGGACCAATGAAGCTCTTAAGTTGGAACTGCCAAGGGCTTGGGAACCCTTGGACAGTTCGGGGCCTTTGCGACATCGTAGAGGCACAAGCGCCCAAAATTTGTTTCCTGATGGAAACAAAATTGTTTGATGATGGGTTTGCTCAGATTTGCAAGGACACTAAGCTTCCAAATAAGTTTGTTGTAAAGAAACCAAATTGGGGTGGCGGGTTGGCCATGTTATGGAAGGAAGATGTCAACCTCAATGTTATCAACTTCTCAGATCATCACATTCTGGCCAAGGTGGTGGAGTTGAATGGTAGGGAGTGGTTTTTGACTGGGTTTTATGGTTGGCCTGAGGCGAGCCAAAAGGCCAAGTCATGGGTTTTGCTTAATCATATAAGGTCCTTTGTTGAGGGTGCCTGGCTCTGTATTGGAGACTTCAACGCTATACTGAGCTCATCGGAGAAGCTTAGTTTGCGGGCTCCGGATTCACAACAAATTGATGCCTTCAGGGAGGTTCTAGAGCAAAGCCAGTTGGTTGACTTGGGGTATCGGGGATACCCTTATACATGGAATAATGGACAGTTGGAGGAAGCCAATACAAAGGAAAGACTCGATCGCGCAGTCGCCAACGAAGCTTGGCGTTTAATTTTTCCAAAGAGCACGGTCACCCATCTTCCCACCCATGCGTCGGATCACTTACCTATCTTGCTCAACATTTTGGTTGATAACCAAAGGCACGAAAGGGGCCCACGAGGGTTCAAATTTGAGGAATCATGGCTGTTATGGGACGAGTGCGAAAATGTGATAAATGAGTCTTGGAGAAACAGTACTGGAGTTGGGTCGGCTTTGGAAGTGGTTGGGCAGAAAATTTCAGAGTGTGGGAGGGACTTACATGCGTGGGGTGCAAACAAAACACACCCAGATAAAGAAGAAATAAAACGCCTACAGAAACAGCTTGAAGCTCTAAATTATGCTCCTCCTACGGAACAAACCCGAAATGCTTTTGTTGAGCTTAGTAAATCCTTGGATGATTTACTCCGTAAACAAGAAATCTATTGGCACCAACGGGCACGGATTTCATGGATGAAACATGGTGACAAGAACACCAAATTTTTCCATGCTAAGGCATCTCAGAGGAGGAGGCGTAATTGTATTCATGGGCTTTTGGACAATCAAGGGCGTTGGTGTGAGGATCTTGAAGATGTGGCTGGCATTGCTACTAACTATTTTGATTCTATTTTCTCCTCAAGTGCATGCAACAGGATGGATGAATGTCTAGCACATGTGCCTCACAAAGTGACAGCCGAAATGAGTGACTTTCTGACTAGAGACTATGAGGCTGAGGAAGTTAGAGTTGCTCTCTTTCAAATGGGCCCCACAAAGGCGCCTAGCCCTGATGGGTTAAATGCACTTTTCTTCCAGAAATATTGGCATATTGTGGGTGACAGTGTTGTGGCGGCTGTCCTCTCCTTCCTCAATTCAGGACAGATGGTAAGTAACATAAACTTTACCTATATTGTTTTAATTCCAAAAGTAAAGACACCGGAAAAGATGACTGACTATAGACCTATTAGTTTATGTAATGTTATTTATAAAATCATTGCTAAGGTGTTAGCTAACCGTTTAAAACAAATCCTTCCACATGTTATTTCCCCCACACAAAGTGCTTTTGTTCCGGGGCGTCTTATTACAGATAATATTCTTGTTGCCTATGAGGTTTTACATGCTATGCATTGTAAAAAAAAGGGGAGTAAGGGAGGAATGGCGATGAAGTTGGATGTTAGTAAGGCATATGATAGGGTGGAGTGAGACTTTTTACGGGGAATCTTGACAAAACTAGGCTTTCCGGAGGCTTGGATTAAGCTTATTATGGGTTGTATTACCACTACATCTTTTTCTATCCTTATTAATGGAAAACCTCATGGTCATGTTTTTCCTAGTAGGGGACTTCGGCAAGGGGACCCTCTCTCTCCTTATCTGTTTCTTTTATGTGCAGAAGGCTTCACATCGCTCTTACAACAAATTGAGGACGAGGGGCGGATCCATGGTCTCGCTATTTGCAGAAGAGCACCCCCTGTCTCCCATTTACTTTTTGCGGACGACTCACTAATTTTCTGCCGTGCTACACATAATGAGGTTGAGGTGATAAATGATATTTTAAAGCTTTATGAGGAAGCATCTGGGCAGTGCATTAGCTTGGCAAAATCCTCCGTTTTCTTCAGTAGCAATACCCCCCGAATTCAACGTGAGGTGATCAAGGTTCTTCTTGGTGTGCAAGAGGTGGAGCATTTCGAATCTTACCTGGGCCTTCCCACTCTTATTGGGAGGGCAAAATATCAGACCTTTGCCTACCTTAAGGATCGAGTTTGGAAGAAATTACAAGGGTGGAAAGGTAGGATGTTGTCTAAAGCGGGTAAGGAGGTGTTGATTAAAGCGGTGGCCCAAACAATTCCAACCTACACTATGAGTGTGTTCCTTATTCCTCTAAAATTGTGCAATGAGCTAAACTCGTTATGTGCCAAATTCTGGTGGGGTCATATAGCTAATGAGCGTAAGATCCATTGGTTGAGTTGGGAAAAGCTCTGTTTGCCTAAAGCTGAGGGAGGTTTGGGTTTCCGGAGCTTAAGGACCTTCAATTTGGCAATGCTAGCCAAGCAAGGATGGAAATTACTTGGTGAACCTGATTCTCTCCTTCACCGTTGCCTTAAAGCCCGTTACTTCCCAAGGTGCAACTTTCTGGAAGCTGGTGACCGCCCAAACAGCTCGTACATTTGGAAAAGCTTAATGGCTGCAAAGCCAATCTTGGTCTCTGGGACTTGCTGGCGTGTGGGGATTGGGAATTGTATTCGGGTCTGTAGAGACAACTGGCTCCCTCACCATCCTGCGAAGAAGGTCTTGATGCCCCTCTCTCCTTCTGCTTGGGAAATGCGGGTTTCTGAATTAATTGACTTTGAGGTAAATGATTGGAACCGCCAGCTTATTTTCCAACTTTTCAGTAGTGCTGATGCAGCTGCGATTTTAAACACTCCCCTTAGCTTTCGGCTACCGCCGGATGAATTGTTTTGGCTTCATACAAAACAGGGGAGCTATTCGGTAAAGAGCGGGTACCATGTTGCAAGGCTGTTATTTCGGGGTGAGAATTGGGCTGAACCTTCTGCTGGGTCAATGAGCCAAAGGATCTGGAAAAAACTATGGAGGTTGAAGATCCCTAACAAAGTTAAGGTGTTCGGGTGGAGAGCCTGCCTAAATGCTCTACCTACACTTCAGAATTTGGTGCATCGCAGGGTTCTTGACGAGGCTAGGTGTAATTTGTGTTCCCTGGCTCCTGAAGACTGTGTCCACGCCCTTTGGGAGTGTGGTGTTGCCCAAGATGTGTGGGCGGGTAGCTTGGTGGGTTTGCAGAAGTTTTCGTCGCAGCAGGTCTCCTTTTTGCACCTAGCTGAAAAAGTTTTGGATGTGATGCCTCTGGAGGTGTGTGAGTTGTTCTTTGTGCAGGCTTGGTTCATCTGGCATCAGAGGAACTCAGTGGTGTATGGAGGTCTGATTCAGGACCCTTCAATTCTAAATAGAAGAGCTAAAGAATATTTGGAGGACTTCAAGAGTTCTCATATTAAGCTGGCTGTGATGCAGCGCACCTCTCACCGTTGCAAGTGGTTTCCTCCTCCTATTGGCCACTATAAGCTCAACTTTGACGCTGCCATGTTTCCGGACCCACCTTTCACGGGTTATGGAGCTGTTATTCGCAATGAGAACGCTGAAGTGATGGCGTCCTTGTCTGTGCGTGGCCTGAAAGCTGTTGACAGTGGTGAAGCTGAACTCCTCGCCTGTCGAAGAGCAATCAAATTTGCTGTGGAAGTGGGTTTCAAGGATGTTGTTATTGAAGGGGACAATGCTGTGGTTATGGAGGCTATTTCTAAGCGTGAACTTTGTGGGGCTCGGCTGGGACATATATTTACTGATATCCATTCTCTGTTGGCAGATTTTGATTGTTTTTCTTTTAGTTGTGTGAAAAGGGAAGCCAATACTGTGGCTCACTCTCTTGCCCGCTTTGCTAAACATACTTTGGAAGATGTTTTTTGGATTGAGGACATTCCTCCCCCCCTATGGAAGCTCTGTACTGTGACTCTGTTTTTATTCTCTAATGAAACTTTGGTTGTTTTCTCAAAAAAAAAAAAAAAATGGGGTGACTTTAGAATATTCTTATATTTGCATCTCACATAATGGTTGATTTATGGATTTTTTTTTTTTTTTTTTAAATAACTATAAAAGCCAAACTATTTTGTGAGTTAGCACAAAAAAGTGAAGATCGGACGAAGAACAGAGATCAATAACCATGTGGAGGTGCGTTTCGTCCTCGTACAGGTCGTGGAGGTTAATGATGTTTGGATGCGGAGACAACAGGTGTAGGATCTTCGGCTCCGTTAACAAGCATTGGGTGTCGAGTGAGTCGGCCGAGACTAGACTGTTCTCGATCCACTTGACGGCGTAATAGACGCCGTTAACAGGCGAGAGGCAGCGGAAAACGACGCCGAATCGTCCCCGTACGATCTCTTCGCTTACCTGATAATTTCTGTGTAGTGCTTCTCTCATTAGTACTAGTTGTTTGTGTTTGTTGGGTGGGTGGGTGGAGAGTGGAGAATGGGTTTGATTTGTTTTGGGTTTTGTATTTGGTTTTGTTCATGGGTTTTTGGGGCTTGGAAGAACAAAACGAAGCAAAACTAAATCGAGTCGATTTCTATTGAGTTCGGTGGACCGGACCAAGTGTCCACCTCAGCTGAAAATCGAGTAAGTAAATAAATAAATAAATAAATACAAACCCTAACCTCCAAAGTCCAAACCCCTAAAATTTTCCACCATAAACCCTCTCCTCCTCAGGGCCGAAGCTCCCTCTCTCACTCACTCTTTTTCCAAATCCAAAAGAAAAACAAAAAAATGGCTTCAGACAAAGCCTCCGAACTCTCTGTAATTACATTAGGAGGCAAGGGCTCATCTCTCTCTTCATCTTCACTCTACGCCATTGCCACAGGCTTCGCTTCGCTACGGCTCGACTCCTCCGCACTCGATAGACTCTCATCTCCCTCCTCCAATCAGGCCTCGCCACCTGTCCAATCCCAATTCCCCATCCCCAAAACCCTAGCCCCTCTTGAACTCCGCGCATTCCTCACCGTCCTCCTCTACAAGCTCCTCCGCTCCGACCACTCAACGCTCCTCCCGATCCGAATCTCCGAAACCCTCAACAAATTCAAGAATTCCCAACTCGACGAAACCCTAGAATTGGATTCGATCGAGTTGAGCAAAGAGGAAGCGTCATTGGTTGAAAAATTGTATCCCTCGGGTTCGTTTGGAGTTTGCGCTGTGTTGGATCACGAATCGGCTGCGTTGTCGGCGGTTTCCGATGCAGTGGCTGCATTGTCGTGCGAGGCCATTAAGGCCGACGTGGCGGCGGTGTTCAATTCGATGGATTCCGGTGATGGGTTCTCGGCAAAGGAGGAGGTTGGGGTTGCCAGTGATATGAAGGTTTTGTTGAATGGGTCGAAGTTGGTTGGGAAGGTTGAGATTGATTCGGTGTCGAAAATAGCTAAAGTTCATGGGAGTTTGAGGGAGATTGTGAAGTTGGTGCATTCCAAGACAAGAATTGAGCTGAATTCGAAGGATTTGGGTTCGGGTTCGGATGTGAGGACTGTGCTGTATCCATTGGCTGCAGCGATTAATGAATTGGGGGAGTGTAGTTTGAGTCGTGTGAAGGCGAATTTGGATTCAATTAGCAATGAAGGTTTGCGGTCAAGCTTGGTGAGTTTGTTTGAAGGGAAATGTGCTAGTGGTGAGAGCTTGAGAAATGGGTTTAAGTTGGTTTTGGAGCTGGGGTTCGAAAAGGAGTACGAAAAGTTTGTGCACCAAGTGAATGTGTTGTTGGGGATGGTTTGGAAGATTGTGGCGTGGGAAGCGATGACAGGATTTATCGCCCTTGAGGGTGTGGAGTGGAGTGAAAAGAGTGGGAATAGTGTTGAGGTGAATGGAGGAGTAGGAGGAGGGAATGTGAAGGGGGATAAGAAGGGTGAGAAGAAGAAGAAGGTGTTGTTGGGGAAAGGGACTAGTGTGATTGTGCAATTGATTAAGGATAGGTTGCAGGGTAAGGCAGGTGATGGGATTGAGAAATGGGTTGATGATCTTTTGTTGTTTTTGGACCCGAAGGACCGGGAGTTTGATAGCTTGTTGAAGAAACTAAAGGAGCTTGTAGAAACCAATGAAAGTAGAAGACTGCCCAAGCTTCCAAAGGTGATGACATTCCTGAAATTTTATCACTTAATTCTCATTGACTGATACGTGCATTATTATTATCTTTTATTTTCTCTGTATAAAGATAGGAAAAACATTTTATACTTTTGTGAACATTAGAGCAATCCTTGGAGAATGTTGCATAAAAAATGTTTTTAGAAGTTAGTGCTAGAAGTGGAGAATTGTTTAAATATGTTGACAGCTTATTGTAATTTGCCTGTAATGTTGTTGCATGCTTTTGAGCAGCCTGTTGAGTTTATTGTTGATATAGGTGCTCTTTGGAGGTGTTTGTACTTTTGTATGGTATTTAGTTAATAAACTTCTAATTCATGGACCAAAAAAATGGCATATTGCAAGGAGCTGTTTGCAATTTTATACTCTTTTTAATCAA
Source organism: Quercus suber (assembly GCF_002906115.3). NCBI lineage: Eukaryota > Viridiplantae > Streptophyta > Magnoliopsida > Fagales > Fagaceae > Quercus > Quercus suber. The sequence goes on from NW_027069824.1 coordinate 128,038, forward strand.
TCAAAATTTCAATACTCACACTTATTTTGTTTTAATTTATGAACATTCTATTCTGTTCATATTCTTATTTAAGAAATTCTTTTATTTCTACCCCTTGAATGCATCACTAGCATGCTGACTGTAACCATATTATGGTACAAATTAGGGAACTCGTGATTTTGCGAAAGAACAAATGACAATAAGAAAGAGAGCATTTTCAATTATTGAGGATGTTTTTGAGAGGCATGGTGCTACCGCGTTGGATACTCCAGCATTTGAACTGAGAGAAACTCTCATGGGAAAGTATGGGGAAGATTCAAAGTTGGTATATGATCTTGCTGACCAGGTAATTATTTCATATTAGTTAATTCATTTAAGTCATTTCCATTTTTGCTATTTTTAATTTTAGGAATTTTCGCCTGTTCAATCAAGTTGTTACTTCATGTAGTTGATATTTGAGTGACCTGGCTATCTATCTATATATATATATATATATATATTTTTTTTTTTTTAGTACCAATTTTATAATCACACAAATTTCAGGTATGAGAAATCAGGACATCTGATTGGAAATGAATACTTTTTGCATGCTTATGGTCCTATATATGTTCTTTCTGCAGAGGTGGTAGCTTCACTGGCAGCTGCTAGAAATAACAGGTCTGTGAACTTTGCCTCTATGAATTTCTTTATGTTACTTTTTATTTTCTTTTTGCCAGTGATTGCTGTTTTACATTATTTGCCCAGAAGATGTCTTCATCCATCAGAAAAAAAGTTATCCTTTATAATCTACATATACACATATGTCTGTGTGTATGTGTTATTACATCTAACCATGTAGGGTTCAAACCTCAGACATTCACTTTTGCACATTGGTAGCTTGCGAAATGGAATGTTTTAACTTTTGTGGTTTTTTACAGTTCTGCATAGATGCTGTCATTTTTTTCTTCCCTCACCATCTTGATGATTTTCCTCTTGAATGTTTTCAATTTAATGAACCTAGCACTGAAATCATAAGATATTTTTTTCTGTAGCATGATCTAATATATGAAAACTATTGAAAATATTCAGGTTTATGCAATCCAACTAAGAGGCTGAAGGAGCTTCACAAGATTGGTATGTGCTCCAGAAGTCCAACCTTGCCTCCTGATGTTGATGACAGATAGTGCCTCTCTGGTTTGAGATTATACTCTCTACATTCTGGAAATACATGAATATCAGTTGGGTTGGTGTAAGTGAAATTTACTTGTTTAACTAGCTAGTTAATTTCAGTAACTTAGAATGATTTCACTTGCAATTATGAGGAGAATTTATCTCTCTTTATCTCTTAATTGTTGTATTGTGTTGTTATATGTTAGATTTTGGAAAATAAATGAGTGCTTTAGACACCTAAATTAATGAGACAATGGTTTTTATTTCAATATTTTTTTTCATCTAATTTGTCTACCATTTCACGGCTGTACTGTTTAGTATTCATGCGTTTTTTTTTTGTGTGTGCAAATAATCTGAACATAATTTATAATTGAATTGGTCTGCCATTTGCCATGTACTTACTCATGGTCGATTCTATTAATTTAATGGAAGCCTGCCTTGTGTTCTTTTGGTATACATATTTTTTTTTGGCTAATATGTCCATTGAAAACTGATATAACCTTTTAGGTTAATTGTTCTGTTTCATCTGTGGATGCAGTTGTGTAAAATTGATTCTGAAGGAAAAGCTACAAAGGTTGTGGGTTGCTCCTGTGTTGTAGTGAAGGTAAATAATCCATATTATCTCTTGATTGGTTCTCTTCACAAGTAATTTATTATCTTTTCCAATTATTAGTACCATGTTCATAGCATGGGTAACCCGTTTAATCATCAATTTTACTTGTCTGAGATGCCTTAAATGGATTCCACATTTGACTTGCTTTGTTCTGTGGTTGACATTTTACATTACAGTGAGGTTGGTTTTCTCCAAAAGTTTTAAGATTGAGTGGGTCCAAAGAAATTAGGGAGTTTAATAATATTTTGTAGAAAAGGACTTGGTAAAATATGTATTTTGGCTGTTGAGACTATAAAAGCCACATTTAAGATACGACTTAATCGTATCATTCGCTAGGTATGTGGCTATGAATGGTCTCACATCATTTAAAAGGTACCAGATAGCTAAGGTTTACAGGAGGGACAACCCATCTAAGGGAAGATACCGTGAATTTTACCAGTGCGATTTAGACATTGCAGGCCAATATCCTTGTTAGTAGAATTTTACCTCATTTTTTTACCCACCTATCCTTGTTAGTAGAAAGTTAGACATTTAAATTTGTTATGGATTATATATTATACTGTATTTTGTCTTCGATATTAGTATTGACTTTTTATGCATGTGTCACTTGTATTGGATGCATGCCTCCTATCCTCATAGATGCTATTTATTGCCATCTCATGGCAGCAATGTCACTGAGTTTGTCTTGGAAGTTGGAACCATTACCTGGTCAACAGTGCTAATTCAATATGTTTCATCACATACTATGGTTTAAGACAATCGATACATATGATTCGATGAAGAATGAGCAAATGAGCAAGGCCTAATGCAAATGAATCAATTTATTGATTTTGTGATAAAGACCTTCTTCAAAGTGTGTTCTATAATAATAATAATTATTATTATTTTAATTAATTTCCTTTTCTTCTACAGATAAAATTGAATCATCGGAAGTTACTTGATGGAATGTTGGACATATGTGGAGTGCTACCGCAAAAATTCAGAACCATATGTTCAAGTATTGACAAGTTAGATAAACAACCTTTTGAGCAGATCAAAAAGGAAATGGTGAGAACACTTGTATGCAAATAGTGTTGTCTTACTTGGTTATTAGTAATAGGGGCAATAGCCTATCTAGTTGTTAGCATTTCATTAATGTAAGGATAATTCTGTTATCATCTTTTTGTAAATATGTTGGATTAGTAATTTAGAGCCTAATTTTTACTCTATTGTAATTTTATAGGGAAGCTTGCATATACTCTCTTTTTACTTGAGCTTTTTTCTTTGCAATAATATTTATAAATGAAATGTTGGATTAATATTTTAATTGTATATTCCATTTATATCATTGCATAAATTTTAGTATGTTTGGTTATATATTTCTTGTTAATTATTGTTAGGTGGAGGAGAAGGGCTTATCTGTTGAGACAGCAGATGAAATTGGCACTTTTGTGAAGGAAAGGGGACACCCTTTGGAACTATTATCTAAGCTTAAGCAGCAGGGCAGCAAGTTCTTAGGGCACAATGGATCTGTTGATGCACTGAATGACCTAGAGATTTTATTTAAAGCTCTTGAAGTGTCAAAGTGTATCGACAAAGTGGTTTTTGACTTGAGTCTTGCCAGAGGCCTTGATTATTATACTGGAGTCATATTTGAGGCTGTTTTTAAAGGTGGTGCACAGGTAATTTTTTAAGAAAAATCCGAATTTTTCATTTCATTTATTTTTCCTTCCTTGTGAATCCATATTATTATTAGTGGTGACACTTTAATTGCTGATCCTCCTATAATGATGCCCAAGGATCTTTTCACTTATTGAACTGGAAGAATTTTTTTTTTTTTTAAATGGTTTATTATCATATTAGTTGTGATCTGAACTGGTAAAATTGACTGGCCAATACTCTAGAAGAACAAGCGAACATTGAATTATTGTGATAATTCGACATGGCAGTGATATGTGCCTAATTCTGGAAATGGTTTGTCAGGTAAGTCACAGGATGAGGGGCTGCACTCTCTGAAATTTCCCAGTTGGATTAATGAGTGTGGCTGAATTGGTATTGAAACAGAAAGATGGCTGAATTGGTATTGAAATTTCCCAGTTTTATTCCCCCTACTCCCAGATATCATTGCAAGTAATAATTCTTATGTCATCTTGTTACTGAAAAAAAACAAAACAAAAACCTTCTGTGATCTAGTAATTGCTGCATTTCATTTGCTTCATGTGTTTCCAGGAAAATGTGTGCGTGTGTTTTAAGTATTGATGATGTGATTTGCTTGTGCAGGTCCTCAGGTTGGTTCAATTGCTGCTGGTGGACGTTATGACAACCTTATTGGTATGTTTGGTGCAAAGCAGTATCCAGCAGTTGGTGTTAGTCTTGGAATTGAGCAGGTATTTGCTATAATGGAGCAGCTACAGAAAGACCAGAGCCAGGTGATAATAATACTTAATAATATACCTATATGATCCTCAACTTTCTAATATTTTTGACTAGCAACTCAAAGTTTAATAATCTAGCACCTTGGGGGTGAGGCTGATGAGTTCTTTCATTCCTTTTGGGTGTTTTGGCAGGCACCACGTGCAACAAAGACTGAAGTCGTACTTAGTATTGTGGGGGATGACTTGACTCTAGCTGCAGAGCTAGTAAGTGAGCTGTGGAATTCCAAAGTGAAAGCCGAATATTTTGTTAATAAAAGGATGATGAAGCACATTGACCGTGCTAGAGAGTCGAGGATCCCATGGATGGTTATTGTGGGTGAACGGGAAATGAATGAAGGGGTTGTTGTATTAAAAGACGTTGAGGCTGTGAAAGACGATAAAATTCCTAGAAGTAGAGTGGTCGAAGAACTTAAAACTTAAATCACAACCAGTAGTTTCTTTGGACATGAATTTTTGTATTCTTAAGACGTTGTTGTATTCTTTGGACATGAATTTTTAGTTTTGGTAGTTAACTTCTCCCTCTAAAACTTAAATGACAACAATTAGCCTGTTGGAGAACTTATTACAGCGACTGCCCTTTGTTTCTTAATTAATTAAAAAATTATAAATTAAAAAAAAAATATGATTAAAATAAATAAAAGAACTTTCCAAGCTATATATTTTCTCCTAGCGCCTTGACAAAAAAAAGGTAATCAACGCGGTTTAATTATAGTCCTATCCTATTCTTTAATTATAGTCCTATTAATATTAAAAAAATAAATAGATGACTAATTCTTAAATAAATAATAATAATAAAAAGGGCAATTGACGAAGGCTTGGAGTTTCTTTTTTGTGCAGTTAATTTAACTATTAAACTAACTTGAATCCATAATTTTTGGTAATTGAATACTATAAATTTCCAAAACATTGCTCATAAACCTATTTGAGCCAATACAGGAAATTGCCAACAAAAATTTGTGAGCTTATCAAAAACCCATTCGACTCTATCCACATTAATCTATTGTGGGTTGTCCTGTTACCCACCCCACCCCCTGTCAAGAAAAGGATATCTCAGTTCGGGCTAATATTCCACTAGGACCACAACCTGTACTCTCTCAGTCACCTACATTACGTTTCTCTACCTCATTGGTTTATTTTGTAAATAAGTAAATTCTAATCTTATTGTGAAAACAATTGGATTGAGAAAATCTGAAACAGTATCCAATACCTTTACTTTCTATTTGTACAAGTTTGGTTACCAAAGAAACTACCAAAAAAACTAAAACAAAAACAAAAACAAAGAAACAGCCTTTTTGGTTTCATTGTTTAGGGTTAGGGATTTTGTTTTTGCTTTTTTGTTTAATTTTGTGTTTGATCTTCCAAACACAAACTCTAAAAAAAATTCAAAAAAAAAGAAAAGATGGAAGGAGAGCTTCAAGACTGGGAGGTGCTTCCCAATCAGATTTGCACTTTTGTATGTGCCTAAATTTGAAAGGCTAGATAAGCTTTTTATTTTCTTCTCTTTCCTTTTCTTTTTCTTTTTTTTTTTTTTAGTGAAAAAAATAAGATTCTTCTTGAACAATTTTTTTACAAATAACAAAATAAATAACTTCAGCCAGATGTGCCTTGATGTTCACAATACTTACCAACAAATAATTGCATTTGTACAAAAGAAACAAAAACGTGATGTTTTGAAAAAAAAAAAAAAAGTGCAAAAAATAATGCTAAAAGAAAGCGAGTTTTTGAAAATCGAGATACAGAACTCGAGTCTATAAAACTCGAGTTCTTCTGAAGTCCCTCACCTCAGACATTCTGAATACTCTGTTTAGGCCGAGAGGGGTCCCCTGTTTTGCCCTGTTTTTCCCAGTGAAACTCGAGTTTCATAAACTCAAGTTCCACTGGGAAATTTTTTTTGGCAAATCCCCTGTTCAGGCAGAAGGGGTCCCCTGTTTTGCCCTATTTTTCCCTAGTGGAACTCGAGTTTCATAAACTCGAGTTCCACTGGGAAATTTTTTTTAGCAAATCCCTTGTTCAGGCAGAAGGGTTCCCCTGTTTTGCTCTGTTTTTCCCAGTGGAACTCGAGTTTTATAAACTCGAGTTTTATGGAAATTTTTTTTTTTTTTTTACCACTTTGGCAAATCCCCTGTTCAGGCAAATTACTCTGTTTTTCCCAATGGAGCCCTTGAGTTTCATAAACTGAAATGTGTACATACACCTACTGAGAAACATAGATGAAGAAGTTGAGAATGGAAATGCACATAAATTACATCAAAATGCATTATCGCTAGGCACGAAGCTATAGAAACTGTTACGCTCTATTCATAAATATAGTTTTACAATGCAAATGCATTTGCATCACAACAAAAGGCATTCTCAATGTATCAACGTTCTAAACATGTGCAACCATGCTTAATTTGCAATTCTAACCGTACTACTCAAATCACAATCTTCATAGAGGTACATTGGATAGAGAATTACAAGTACATTCAACAAAAAGTGCAAAAAGTTCACATAGAGCCAATACAACGTAGTCACTTTTCCTAAGATCAAAGGTCCGCTGGACAAAAACGTCATTCATGGAAGCATGCCCGAAAAACGTAGAGTAATCACGTTAGGAGACAAGATAGTAAACATTAGGTAAACATCGAATGAACAACAATTATTTAACCAATGCATAACTTCTTGGCATCTACCTACCTACTATGGAACATGACCGCTTGTGGAAGCGCCATGGGACTGCGGACATTTTCTGCGGTTATGCCCGGAAGCATGACACAGTCCACATGTCTACTTAGGTTGACTCTCTATCAAATCTGTGTCCTCCCTCCGCCATCGCCGTTCTCGATCCTTATTCCTCACTCCATCCATCTCATTCCTTATTCTTGACATCACTTGTCTCCCTTTGGCCCGTAACAATGCTGGATTAGGCAACCACTTTGGCCCAATGGGATCCCCCCACAATGACTGTGACTTAGGAACCACAAATGCATGCTCATAAGTGTTAATGGCATTGTTCAAACCATAACATGGGTGAATATATGTGGTCGAATCAATATGCAAATAGTCACATACTCTAATTGTATGTGAACACGGGATCCCTATGTTTTGCCATTTCCCACAACTGCATGTTCTGTCCTGTAACCAAACTTCATAACTGTGGTTTCCTCCTCCTGCACTACACATGTTGAGTTGGGTAACTACTTGAAATATCAGCTCTTCATTGCTAAATGGCTTGAGATAGTGTTTCTCAGATTTATGCTTATTTCCTTTCCACGTGGATAAGGCATGTGCACTCCATTTCTTACCCTCTGAGAACTCAAAATGGTATTCTTTGCGCCGGTCATGGAAATATTGAACAAGTTTATTCCAAGTGAACTCAACCAACGCGGCAATAGGAAGGCCCCGTGCACCTTTCAATACACCATTAAAGCACTCTGATATATTGGTTGTCATTGCCCCAAAACGTCTCCCACCATCATGTGACTGGGTCCACATATCCACAGACTCGCGCATTAGGTATGTGTATGGAAGATAATCTTGATTCTTTTCCTTGCCATCCTTCCCCGTCGCCTTCTTCTTATTCCTAATGGCCTCAATTTCTGCCTGCTTAATGGACTCCATTATGGTATCAAATTTAACTGCCTGACTAGCATATCCCGCTTTCAATGCCGCTGACTTTAGAGTTGAGTTTTGAAAATGGGTGTTAAAGTTGCTAGCAACATGTCGAAGGCAATATCTATGAAATACTCGTGGTCTTCCATCATCCCTTCTAGGCCAGTTTGCAATGGCGTTTTTGATACCAAGATGTCGGTCAGAAATTATGCAAATGCCTTCGTCAGGTATCACGTGGCCAATCGCTTCTCTGAGGCACTCTAAAAACCACCTCCAACTGAACCTTGACTCACAATCCACAACAGTAAAGGCGAGAGGGAATACCTTGTTGTTAGCGTCGGTTGCCATTGCGACCAACAACTTTCCCTGATATTTACCATACAGATGGGTCCCATCAATACTAATAATCGGCTTGCAATATTTAAATCCTGATATGCATAGACCGAAAGACCAAAACACATAATGCAACAATACAGTGTCATCTTCATCGGTGGGTGTAATACGATAGAATACTTGGGTAGTTGGGTCCTGATCAATATATGCCATTAGCAACTTTTGCAATCTTTGGTAAGACTCTTCCCAATTCCCAAACATCTTCGTAATCGCCTTTTGTTTCGCATCCCATACCTTGTAGTAAGAAGGCTTATGGCCATTATATTTCGTTTCTATCATAGATTTGAGATGCTTAACTGGGGTAGTGTGATCCTCACATAACTTCTGATGGATGTCTAATGCAATAAAATTACAACTCATCATTCTACCATCATTTCGCACCCCAATCTCTACACACGTGTGAGGACCCACATACACGGTGATCATCCATAGTCGGTGGAGATTGGGCTTCATAACTGCGCAAACATACCACTTGCATGACTCATGCACGCATTTCGCACAAAGTTTTTTCGTCGTCGACCTAGTGTAAGTAAAATGTTTGTTTTCCTTGAGGGCACAATTTGTTAATACGCGCTTCACCTCCTCTTTATTGGCAAACGTCAACCCTTTGCACAAATTCATCCCCTCTCTCCAAGTAGACACAAATGACATCTCAATATGTGAAGGATCGACCATATTTTCCCAAGTATTTGTAGAGAATGACAATGCAGGAGGTTCGTAGGCAGGGATTGTGTTTGCAATGTTTTGGACGCTAATGACATTGTCTGCATAAGGTTCACTACCATCCAATGTCTCGTCGTCATCAATGTCCCTCTCAAAGTCCCCAAAGTCCCCTCTGTTAATCATGTCTTCATACTCATCTATTTCGGCAAAATCTTCATCGTTCATGGCAATATTCTCATTAACATAGTCGTCGTCATCATCGTCATCATCATTGTTAATGGCAGTAGTCTCATCAACATAGTTGTCGTCGTCATCATCATCATCATCACCACCATCGGCATGAACATCATCATCCTCTACATGTGTAGAATACTCATATTGAGCATCCGGAACCGTAACTTGTAAGCTTGTGGTTGTTTGTTGGATATCCTCTTGCCAGACTGCACGCGGCTCCAACTGTATGTACAACTCAATGTTAGTTACTTCAGCTATTCTCTCCAACTTGTCAAACATGATCTTTACATGTTTGTCTGTTTCTATCGCCATATACTTGTAATTAATCCGATGCTTCAAGATTTCATTTGGCATACGATAAGTAATTTGTATGTTGTGCACAGCAGGATTCTCACACAACTCTTCCATGACAACCTTCTTCAATTCATCAAGGGTCTTCAACCTACGATCAATTTGAGTATAATAGGTCTTTATACCCGGCCCTTCAAATGGCAATCCCTTGTTCGCATTGGCATTCTTAAGCGGACCACCGTGGTATAGGATTATATCAATTTCAGGCATTGTGAACCTGTTCAAGTCAAGTTACTGTGTTAGTTAAATCACATAATCTGAACCATGATTGCATAAAAGACAACTATAAACTCAGCCTTATTGACTTATAAACCTAAATTTTGTCATGCTTTTTTATTCTGATTTGATGCTATGTTATCATACTTTGTTCAATTTAAAAGTGAACACAGTATGTGATTGCTTAATTCAAGAAATTTGAGGACTGTGTCATATACCAATTTCTGCTATTTGCATTGTTAGTATATTCTACACTTATCTGTGTTGGTCTCCTACACCATTATAGGAGCAGTTGGTGATTAGTTCTTCGGTATAAGGGTAATGTTAAGTTCTTGGTAGTTTAGAAATTTGACAAGGAAGGAATGAGGATTGAGGAAGAAAATCACAGTTACTAAATTGGTACTATTTGGCTCAGTGAAATCAACTATGGAAACAAGCATTTTCACAAACACCTTAAAGGCAATCTTTCAATAGGAAGCTCGTATGGACTAAGCCCTATAAATTTAAACTTTGATCTACAAATTTACACAAATTCAACAAATTATATATAAACATCAAAGATGAGACTCAATTTGTACTTATCAGTTATCACACACCCAGTTTTTCTACCATTTCTTTTTATGGGCAAATAAATACTCAAACAATGAAGACTACCAACACAAAGTTCTATACATGTTGCATAATGGAAAATTAACTAAGTTATGTCAACTATCTACAAAATAAATACCCAAACTCTTTAACCCACACCCATAGACTATTACCCAACTACAATTACAATCAAATTATGGAAACCCTTACCTGAGATATGAATTTGATGAGAAGGAAGAGCAGTGAGAGAGGCAGTGTGGTGAGTGAGAGTGAGAGGCAATGTGGTGTGAGAGTTATGGGTGAGTTAGAGTTAGTGAGGGTGAGATTTAGTGAGGCCGAGAGACCCAGTGAGGATACTCTGTTTTGGGTAAGATGGCTTTGTGTTTCTGTCATACGGGCGTGTTAAGGGAGTGACATTTTTAATAGTATGGACACTGGAACTCGAGTCTATAAGACTCGAGTTCTTTGAAATCTTTCATTAAATACGTTCTTAACATGGAGAATGTATTTTCCAACAAAACTCGAGTTTTAAATACTCGATATATGAAAAACGAGTTTTAAAAACTCGAGATCTAGGTGTCTCTTAATTTTTCCAGGTCAGTGGTAAAAAACAGAAAGCGAGTTTTTAAAAATCGAGATTTTATAGCAAATCTCGAGTTTCACAAACTCGAGATGCTAGTTTCCTTTTTACTTCCGCGCGTTGCCTAACTTACTATATACTAATCTCTTGCACTGTTACTTTGCCCATTCCCCCCAACTTCTTTATATTCGGACATTCATGTATGTAAATCTTTTTGAGACAGGAAAAGGTGTTAGGTGGGACCCGTGCTGATGCAGCTCTCTCTTTCCTAAACAGCCCGCGTAAGTTATCCAAATTCCTAAGGTGTAAAATCTCGAGAGTTTGAAGAGAATCGGTAACAGAAGAAGAAGAAAGAACGTGCTCTATTCCTTTGCAACTGCTAAGATATATTTTCTTCAATTCCCTTACGTGCTTCAAAGATAGAACATCGCATAGACTTGTTAAATCGTCACAATCTACAAACTACAATTTCTAGGGATTGCACGTCTTCCGGTAGCACAAGACTAGACTGTCCAAAATTGCACTCTCCTAAAATTACACCTTTTCCTTTTCTTGCTTGGTAATTATTCCGATACACGTCTTCCTTTGACTGTCCCAGTTGAATTTGGTATGATGTGAGTTGCCTTTTCTCGAAGGATCTTATAAAAGTACAGAACTCGTACAAGTCATCAAAACGGACCCAAACATTCTCCAATTTCTTCAACCTTTCCATCTCCTCTCCTTTCACTGTTACTCGGCAAGAAATTCTAAGAAACTGGAGATGAGAAAGTTTGGGTAAAATCCCAAGTGGCATGATTTTTATATTCCATGCGTCCAGATTGAGGTATGTCAAGTTGACCAACATTTCTAAACCATCAGGTACCTCTGAAATCTTAGTTCTCCAGAGGTCTAACTTCCTCAATCTTGTAAGCTTTGCTAATGAAGACACATGCTTTAAATTAATACACCATCTAAGGCTTAATATAGTAAGATTCTCCAAGCTATAGACTGAATTCGGCAAAGATATAATGCCAGTAAATGATAGATCAAGAAACTTGAGCCCATGCAAATGCTCAAATAAAGAATATGGGACATTATCTAATGACGAGTTATGATGCAGCAACAAGGTTGAAAGGTTAGGACACATTGGTGATACATTAAGAGGAATGCTTGATATTTTGTTGTACATCAAAGAAGCCTTTACGAGATTCTCTCTCCATTTTCCTTCATTTGAAAAATCCTCCAATCCCAAGTGACCTTCTACCATAAATTCAAGACTTGCAACCTGGAGAACCATGTCTCTTACCAAATCATGCATCTTCACCCACTTTCCCTCTTCATAAGATTTCTCAATTACACCTTCTAATAAGCAAGCATTTTCAAGTTTACTCAACATAGAATAGCCCCTATTAAACTCTGCTTGCATACTCTTCATTCCTTCAATAATTCCCTCATCAATCAAATGTTCTATTAAATGTTCTTTGCAAATCTTGTGGTCTTCAGGGTATAGTGCACAATGCAAGAGACACTGTTTAAGCTTCTCTTCTTTCAATCGTTCATAACTGAATTTAAGCACCTCATGCACCTGCTTCTCTATATTGTCAAACCCCTTTAAGGATGTCCTCAACCGTTCCAATGCATCTCTCCACTCATAATCGTGAACTAAGAGTTTGAAACTTACTGCTATCGCTACGATTGCAAGAGGCAACCGAGCACATGTTTGAAGAACCTCTTCCGCATATGCTTTCAAATGTGGAGTACTAAAAACATCAGATCCCATTTTATGCACAAATAACTCTTGTGCCTCCTCTTTCGAAAGTAACTCCATTTTGATATCCTTACAACTCATTCCTCGACAAACATCAAGCTATCGAGTTGTCAATACTATTTTGCATTCATTTGCTGAAGTAGGCTCTGGAATTCCTACTTTCTCAAGAGCAAATGTTTCCCACAAATCATCTAGGATTAGCACATACCTCTTATCTTTCAATGCTTTGTATAACTCCACTGCCCCTGTTATTTCATCCTCAAATTTTGGGAGTTCTAATTTCAACTTGCAGGCAATTTCCTTTTGTAGTTTGATAATGTCATTATCTTTTGATACAGTCACCCAAATTACACTTTCAAATTTGTCTGACTCATTTAATAAGAAATTGTTAACTTCTTTCATGACAGTCGTTTTGCCAATGCCGCCCATGCCATAAACACCAATCTTTCCAACATTATTATCTAACAAGCATGCTATAATCTCTTTCTTTGTTCTTTGAGCAGTGCTTTCTCCCACTAAGGTCGATGGTGGCATCATGTTACCAATGCGTTCAGGTAGATCAAGAAACAAACCATCAGTGAAATCACCCGCTTGATAAAGTTCCTCCACCTCCTTTGTCTTCTTAAAGGCAAATTTTCCCTTCTGCATACGTGAGAGGAACATCCATCTGGCAGGTTCTTGTTCAATGTCTATGCCACCCTTAATTGTTTCTACATTTTGAAGCCAACGTTTAACTACTTGCTTTGGTTTCTTTCCTTGACGAAGTTCTGAATCCAATTTTGTTTTTATGTCATCCTTCCGGCTTTCCAGTAATTCCCATTTTCTCTTCAGATTCTTCACGTGTTGATCAGCCTCTTTGTGATAATTCCAATATTCGCCTACTGAAGGAACTATGCTTCCAACAATCGAACCTAACATCTCCATTGGAAAGACCCTGCATGATAGATGCACCCAAGATGTAGATCAGGCATATTGGCCATGTGTTGGGGGAAAAGAGAGAGAAGAATAACAAACAAAGAGGGGATGAATACATTTTAGTCCCCAACTTTTGATATGGAGTTAATATGTACCTCCAGATTTTGTTTTGTAGTTACTAATAGCTCTTTAATTCTTGACAGATAAATTAACAGTCAAATAATTAATATGGTTATAATTACATGTCTTTAAAGGTAAAATTTTAGAACGCTAAAAAAAGAAAAAAAGAAAAAAAAAGAAAAGAACAACTGACACTGAGAAATTAGAAATTAATGATTTTGAACAAGGCAACAAACAAATCCAGGAATTGTAGGTCATACTCCCATATGTACCACCAAAGTTCACTACCCCTTTTTTTGTTTCTTGACCAATTGGAATCAAATTCTATGAGAATTTGATAGGAGGGAAGTATGGTACAGATTACATAATAATATTATACAATTAATTCTAAAGATTTCCTATAAGGGAGCACATAAGTGCTGCAGTTTGTTCACAATTTAAATTGATTAGAGTTGTTATCAAAATTATTTGTGACATTTTAATTACAGCTTTGATTTTGTAACTAAATTAAGATTAATTTGAATTGTTTCTAGAAATATTCTCGACACTTCCCCTCAAGTTGGAGCATGTACATTAAGAATGCCAACTTTTGAAGTGAAAACTAAAATTGATCTATGCCCAATGCCCTTGTGAAAACATCTGCACGCCAATGTTTAGAGGGGATATAGTTGGTTTCAATTGAACCTTCTTGTATTTTTCACAAAGAAGATGGCATTTGAGCTAGATTGTTGTTTCCATGAAAATCTAGATTGGCTACAATCTGAATTTGCAGAGATGTTGCACAGCAACGTTTTGTAGGCTTACAATGAGGAAAGCCAAGATTAGTGAATAGATAATGTAATCAAGTCAACTCACAAGAAGCCATGGGCATGAATCTATGTTTGCATTTAAAGAAAGAATGAGAAATAGTAGTATAAATGCCATAACTGGTGTAGAATGGTGACTCGTAGGACAACTAGCCCACCTGAGTCACATTGAGATGATATTTCCACAATAAAATGCCTTGAGCTGGGTAAACTTTGAGGTAACAAAGACGAGTGGCAGTCACTGGCAGTATCAAGATGAGGTTTATGAGGATTAGCCATGAATTGAATAAGAATATTGATAACATAAATTATGTCAGGTCTAGCAATTGCTAAATACATTAGGTAGCCAACGAGTTTGTGATAAAGTGTTGGATCCTCAAGGAGCTGACCATCAATATTTATCAATTTGAGATTATGCTCCATAAGAAAAGAGGAGAGTTGGTTGCTAACATACCCCCATCCTAAAGAATTTCCAATATGTATTTTCTTTCAGAGAACAACATACCATGTGAAGATCAAAGGACTATTATCCCCAAGAAGTATGTTAGAAGGCCCAATTCTTTGACATAAAATTGAGCATGTAGAAATTTTTGATAAACATTTGGTTTAACATGAGAATCGTAGATCTTATTCCATGAAAGAAACGAAACTACAACATAACAGCTGCAAAGGAAAAAGTATATACCTGGTCTGAAAGGCATACACTTCTTGATAGACTCTGATTCAATAAAGGAGAAACACACTAATTGAAGCAGAGATAATAAGAGGCGACGGACTGTCCTGCAAAATGTGAGAAAAGCAAAGTTTGTAGTCAAAGAATCAATAACATCTAAAGCAGAAGCGTCAAATGTTACAAAAACTGAATAATAGGTAAGGAGTCTAAGCAAGATACAAGTCACACAACTGTGCCATGCGAAAAAAATCTTAGGAAAACAAAAGTGGTAACCTTTTTCTATGTCTTTTAATTTCAATGCAAAATCTTGTGACAGTGCCCAGCTACAGAATTAGCTAAGCATGCACTAGTCAATGAGGGTCCTCAAGTGTGGTTAGAGGAACACCCTCCTGGCCCCACTCTTGTATAGTTTTCTGAATATTGTATATAATATATCTGTCGTCCTTTACTCAAAATTTGGGTCCGTTTTGCAACTGGGTAAATCTGATTTTTAAGTCCAAATTGTCCTAAATATCTGCTTCTAGACATCATTCACCTCCATGGCAGTCAAAACCTTGGTACTGGCCTAAGAGTTATGGCATATGTGGGCATTAAATTAAATGGCATAGGCAATGTTTATAATTCACAAAGAGAAATAAAAGTCAAGAGGACCAATCACCCTTAACCATAAGACATCAGTGACATATGTCTTTTAAATCGTCAAGAACACACTTTGGCTGCACAAAATGTGTCCAAGTTGATCATATAATGCAAAGAAGCTAATTAAACAAACAAGTCTCAGATTTTGATTGTTGTCATTCACGATTTTGATATGATATATCATAGAAGAACCAGAAAGTGGACACATAGCAATGAGATAAGAGCACGACAAGCTCATTGCTGTCTTTCTAATCCCAATGTGAAGTAGATAAAACTTACATACCAATATGAGAATGTATGAAAGAGGGAGAAAAGTACCAATACAAGGAAAAACACATAGAAGAGAGAAAGATAGCTTTAAAAGAAACAAATTGCCTCAGAAAGAAATGGTTCTCTCTGTTTGCTTTCAAATGGAAATGATTCATTTCACAGTAAAAATTTAATTTTTCATAAATCTAAAGATGTTCAAGTTACCATAAGTCGACATTAAATCTTCTTCCATCAAATAACGAATAATAAATAATTTTAAATGTCTTACTATCACATATTCTTATAGATTCATTAAAAAAAAAAAAATTTAATTAATATTCATTATAAAATGGTTCATCTCCATCTCAAAAATAAATGGAAAGGTTCTACCTTTTTTTTTTTTTTTTTTTATATAATAATTCAAGTAATGTTTCTTAGGAAATGTAAAATATTTGATATTTTATTTCTATTTCAAGATAAATCTTATGAGATTTGATGAAAGGTGGATTGCTAAACTTTTATATTTTACTGAACTACTTTTGCAGAAGGTATCCCTATTCATGAGTCGTGCTGCACGCCTTAATGAAGCCTTTTCAGTTGTGAGGCGGGTCCCTGTTATTCGACCTTCACTTCCAGCCCCTGGTGTGGCTCCATGGCCTGTAATGAGTTTGAGATAAATTCTTATAAAATAGATAGGGGAAAGAGAAGAAGAAGCAGTATCTACCAATTAATATCTAAGATTTAAATGTTGCTTTGTATGAAACTGTGTGAACCACCTTTTCCTTTATGTATGAACTCTGAAGTTATTAAGACAGCACTGCAGCAATTCATGTACAAATGCAGATTATTAAAGCTTTCCTTTTCTTTTACAGTATTTGAAACCAAGAATGTTTGTCATATTAGTTGGTAATTGAAGCATAACAAAACGCCAGCCAAAGTCTTTGAGTTTACTCAATTATATTGTTTTGGCAGGAAAAATGATCACGTGTCTTTTATACTTAGGGTCTCTTTGAATATCGTTTATTAATAAAAACTGAAAATTGAAAACTTATTGCTAAAAATACTGTAGCAAAATAATTTTTAAACTATGAATAGTACATGTGAGACTTAGTTTTAAAGTTATTACTGTGTTTTTTTGACCTTGTTGATCCGTGAATAGTGTGTGGGATCCAGGGAAAAAAACGTAAAACGAGCACCACTGCCGCTACGCAAACTCAAACAATGAGAAAAACATGATTTTCAAATACCTTGTCCTTTATACCTAACTTCTTAGTCAAATATTTGGTTTATAAGATGACTCTCTCTCTCTCTCTCTCTCTCAAATTGTCAGATACTATTTCTAAACTGAGACAGGAGGCTCATGTGGTGAAGGGAAAAATATAAAATAAAATAAAAATAAAAACTTAAGAAAACGATAGTGTGCCAGCTAGGATGGGAAGATAACTGAATAATTGAGAAAAATGTTTTCTAAACGTAAATCCTAGGCTCGCATCAAATGGTTTTATAGATACATTGATGCTCTAGTTTGTGTTTTTGTTTTTTGTTTTTTTAATTCAATATTTACAACAGGAAATAAGATATTTAAAATTTAAATTCTGAATGTCATGGACACACTCACAGATACTAACCAATTGATAAGATTGAGTAATGTTTAAGATTAAACATGCATGAAACATTCAAGAAGTTAACATCTCTTTTTACTATGAGCTCATTCATAGCCTTAAACTAGACTTAGTAATAAACTTTTTATAAAGAATTAACATCTTTATAAAAGTTAGCATCTTTCCTTGATATGAGGGTCATAGATATAGCCTAAAATGAAAGATAGTCTCTTGGCACAAAGTCATTTTCACTTTTAAAATGAATAGGTCTTTCATCTCAAAAGTCACCTTTTTGAGGCTACTTTATATGGTACACAAATTGCCTAGTGTAGGCAAATAGATTCCCTCTTTAATTCTTATAATTAGTCCTACCACGGGAAGTTCATCCCAGGCCATGCGTGTTAAAGAACTATGAATAAATAAATGAATGCCTTTTGTGAATATATTATAGTCTCATGTTAACAAGTGTCATTAGGGCAATTGTTAACGAATCATTTTAAGAAAATTTTGACACAATTTTTATGTGAATTAGAAAAAGTTGTCAAAATATTAATTTTATTTTATTTTCTCATAAATTTTTTTTCTAAAATAGTTTGTTAACAAATACCTTTAGAGCATCTGTTAACATTTTCTCATATTATATACTTTCAAATTAATGATAAAGAGGGGCATTGACTTATTATTAGCCCAATAAACAAAGCAAGGACCACCGGGGACGAAATGTTTGCTAGTCCCATACGCATGAGAGCCAGGCTAGGGCCATGACTTATGTAGTTATGTTGCCCTTACCTAATGCTGAAAACATTATCCATTGATTCCAATCCCAGACCACAGTGAGAGAACATATGGCATGTTTAGTGTTCACGACAGGTATGCTAGACTTAGAATGAATTCATTATTAACATAAAGGATAAGTTTATATTTAACATAAAGCATGATCGGAACTGTCCATAGCCTTGAATGTTGGCAATATGTGTAGGCACAAACAAAATGAGGACAAAATTCATAACTTCTTATTATAGCAGATTGTTCTCTGCCCTTTTTAGCCAAACCATAGATAGCCTCACGATGCATGTGGAAGAAACAGAATAGCCCATAACTCTGCTTAATTTTTGGTAGTTGTACCAATGTGCATAAAAATATAACCATGTAACCAATGACCTTGAGAGTCACATATTCCATAAAAAAAATTTAGAAAAGAAGAAGAAGAAGAAGAGAGGTTACGATATTTGTAGGGGTTGTATTGATTATTGATAGTGAAGAAGTTAGAAGGTAAAGGAATTGGAAACATATTTAAAGGGTGTTTAAGAAGTACTGAGCTTTAAGTCGTTGAGCCCAGGCTAAGTTCATAAGGAGAGATTTGTTATTATGACTAACCAAACAAAATAGCAAGCCCAACAATAAAAATTAGTAATCTGCTTATCTAAAGTCTCTCAGTCTCTGACAAAGACAATTAAGTGTGAGTAGTGGAATTGGGGGTGAGACAATTGGGAATAAAGATAATTTTTGTTTTTAATGATTTTATTGTTGTATTGAATTTTTAATAGAGTAATGAAAAAAAATAATAAAATACAACAAAAATTCTTTTGAATGAATTACAAAGACGTATAATTTGTTAAAGTTATTCTCAAAAAAAAAAAAAAAATTTTTTTTTTTAATTAGAGTCAAAGTTGAGTTGAACGGTTAAATAAAAAATTAAAAAGAGTAAAGATAAAAACTAATAAATAATAAATTAAAGTAATTTAAGCAATAATCATTAAAGTTCACTTAACAATAATAATTAATCTTAGCAACAATATAACTTTATTATATATATATATATATAGTTCCAACTATTATTTCACACCAATGTCCCATGCAAATAATGATGTTTTGAAAAAGAGATTTCTCAAGCTTTTAGTCATTCCAAGTTTACTTTCGGCAAAATTTGGACAAGGCTCTTGCTGCTGATAATTTGAGACAAAAAGTGAATATTATATATATATAGTAAGAGATAGTAGTTGATTTTCAAGATTTAATCTCAGCAACAATAATTAATATCTTCATTGTATTAAGAATCAATATACTTAATCAACTCATTGTTTATACAACACATCGTCCGAAATGCAATTGAAACACTGAAAATCATTATGATAAAATGCTTCAAACAACCAGATGTTGGACAATAGGCTACCACTATGGCGATCTGATAAGTACATACAAGATGCAACTAGATGAAAGGCTACATAAGGCAAAAAGGATTGAAGAAACGACAGAGAAAAATTATAATTTTAGCACAATGCAAGCTGGCAAGTGGCAACATAATGTTTGTCCATTTTTATTGAAGGTCTCCCTATTCATGGTAAGCGGTCCTCTCTTGGTGGTTGAAAGTTGAAACTTCAAATTTATGGCTCAGAAGTCAGAACTGCTGCTTCTTGTTTACTTTCTTTTTTTGGTTGGCACGGGTTTGGCTTTTGTGTCCTTGTTTTTCTATACAGATGTACATCTTAATTTTTTCTTTTTTCTTTTTTCTTTTTCCTCGTGTTGATTAGGAGTTGTGATTGTGAATGTGTTAATATATTGGAATAATGCATTATGATTTGGCCTGCATCGAACTCTTGAAATCGTGGAATAGTACAGAGTAATTAATTTTATTAGTCATAGCATATCTTTAGCTCATGCCCTATTCCTAATATTAGAGTGAGTTAGGAGTTGCAGTTTGGTCACTTCGATCTGTGTCGATTGGTGTTTAGGAAGAAGGATTTGTTTAGCCACAAATCAACTGAGAAAGAGAAAGATGACTATCCTAGGCAACTTCTTGACAACTTGTTAAAGTGATCAACTGTGAGTAATGGACAATACTTTCACGTGGACCCATTACTCATAGTCGATCATTGCAATAAATTGTGGCAAAAACTATGTTCCTAGACTTCCTCATTTTCAAATGCAACTTGTGTTTGTAGTCACTCTTAAATCGACTAGATTGCGTAATAATAACAATAAAGAACACAAATTGTCATCATAACTGTGATTCGGAGCTATGGCACCACTGAGAATCTCAAGGGGTGGAAAAATCACTATAAAGAACACAAGTCCTCAGCATTTTGTTTCCAATGGTTGAAGATTGTTTCCACTTACATGCTTGTTAGTTTGAAAGCTTGTCATTGGAATTAACATATCGATTAATTATATGGAATGCATATTTGTTACCAATACAATTACATTAATGGTAACATTGCATCAAAGGTGAGTCTTTTAAAATTACATTAGTGCCATGCTAAAACCTAGTTGCTAATATAGTTCTGCAAAAATAAGTTGGCCCAGAACATTTGGGGAAAAACCATTCCCAATTCAAAGTCAAGTGAGAAAACCCAAGCTCTAAAGATTAGTTGAACTCATTTTACAATAGGTGGTTGGGCCAACTGTTGTAGCTGATGAACAACATGAGACATTCTCGGGCGCATAGACGGCACATGTTGTGTACAAGCATAAACGAGGTCCACAACCTTCTGAATGACACCAGCTTCTGGAATATCAGATGAAGAAGAAGATATATGAGGATCCAAGAGATCTGGGTATCGATGAGCCTGAACCAGAGGTGTAGCCCATTCAAATATACTCTGCCAACCTACTGAATCAACTGCCTGTGCAGGCCTACGCCCTGTCACAATTTCAAGCAGCAGCACACCAAAGCTATAAACATCACTCTTTGTTGTAAGCTCATTTCTGTACACAAATTCTGGGGCAAGGTATCCATATGTGCCTCCAGCCATAACAGTCCGCTCATGCATCACTTCATATGGTACAAACTTTGAAAGGCCAACCCCCATCAAATGTGCCCCAAACTCTTCATCAAGCAGTACATTACTGGCTCGTATATCTCGATGCACAACATGGGGCTTCACCTTGTCATGCAGGAACCTATTTTGAAATATAAGAAAGTCAGATTCTTAAAAACACATGAAGTCTGCAAGAACTATACCATACCACAGTAAGAGAAAAATTAAGAAGTTGGAATTGGATGTCAACAAATACAGAGATAGATTTTCAAAACAAGGATTTCTAACATAATATAAAAGAGGGGGGGGGGGGGGAAGCATTGTTGTTGGTGTTACTTTGATTGTCAGTATACTTTCACACTAAATTATTGCTATATGGCAGACATTACACCATTGGAAACAATTGATAAGATGTCGGTAGCATTTATCAGTACAGCCAAGTTTGACGAGGAAATATATGAAATTGATTTTTCTTAGGTACTACCAGAAACAATCATAGAGCATGCATCAAATACATAATGCATCATTTTGAATTACAAAAGTCAGATGTGACATAATGCTGTCAGATTACCTAAAATATATGGTCAAAATTTGGTAGTTACCTAACATGTTTAATCTAACATGACAAAGGTATCAAATGTAATTTTTCGCAAGAATATCATACCCATGGATTAGAGCAACAATAAAGTATCATCACCCATCAATTTTTACCATTTGGAAAAAAAAAAAAAAAAAGTCTTTACTAAATGCAATCTAGCACCCAGGGAATAGAGAGGAGGGGGGGGGGGGGGCTTGCATCAGCAAGTCTAGCTTTAACATAAAGATACCAAACCCCCAAAAAAAAAAAAAAAATTGAAGAATATATACGTACGCAATTCCTTGAGCAAGGGTTGTGGCGATTTTCATTCTCATAGCCCAATCTAAGCTCCGACCTCCCCTTGGTATGTGGTGTAGCCATCTATCTAAGGGCCCATTAACTATGAACTCATAAACTATGTACCGGTCACCATGATCATAGCAGCATCCTTTCACAGCCACCAAATTTGGATGGTGAAGCCTTGCAACCCTTCCAATTTCAGAATAGAACTCCTTTTTCCTCTGAAAGCTAGACCTCTTCAACCTTTTAACTGCCACCCTTGAACCTTCAGGTAGAAGGCCACTATACGTGCCACCTGTCTTGGCATCTCCAAGCAGACGATTTCCTTCACTGAAGTTCTTTGTAATTGACTTCAGTTCCTCTTTGGTGAAGACTTTCCATGAAGGAGGGACTAATGCAGATGCTGCTGGATTAGATAGTTTCCGAGACCGTCTACGCTTCTTGCTCCGCTTGTATGCAAGAAGCCAAACTACTACAGCTAATGTGGTGCAGAGGATCAACCCACTAACAACTGCAAGGATGATAAGATATTCCTTGTGGCAGTGCATGTGAGAGCATATGTCCCCTGGTAGATATGGATAAGACGGTCATCTTAACATGGTTAACATATATGCAAAAAAACTGTAAAAACATAATATCACCATGTTCCATTGACTTGAGAGAGAAAATTTAAAGATAGGACCCTCCTCCCAGGAGGAAAGAAAAAAAGAAGGGGGAGGGGAGAGAACTTAGGAAGATATGCATAGTAGAATGTGGGATTGAGGTGAATAGCAAATTGCCATGATATATAAGTACATACCTATATCAAGCATGCATATAAAAGCATGAGACTTGTTGCATCTCTCACTAGTGAATGGAGTTGATCCATTATTAGTCATCAATGTACATAAATCAAATGAATTCTTGGTGGGACAGGGTGAACTGGTGCAATTGAATTGAAAATTTGGTCCAGAAAGGATGGACTCATTCCAATATGAAGCATTATCTGACCACTTCCAACTGAAGCCAGTAGTTGAGTTGACAACTCTTCCTCCAACCCAACAGCCATTGACAACTTCTTTACATAGATTATGAGCAAAGTTTAATTCTTGAAATGATGTTAATGCTGCCAAGTGCCCACCATTATGCTTGCATTCGTTCTCAGATTCCTTCCATGACTGCGGACTTCCCATATAACTAAAGCATTTACTATCATTTGGTCCAATAACCCAACCAGTAGGACAGGGTGCTGTCCACAGGAAAAAAATGAAGCACTTCAATATAATACTATAGCAAAATTAAGAGAAACCAAGAAATCAACCCTAACACATGACATCAAAACAAATGTCCATATATGTCATTAATCTGAATACCATTTATTAGGGAACACGATATATACTGTTTGCCAAAAAAATAAAATAAGGATTGCATGTTGTCACTGTTGAAGATGTATGTTGAAGAAAACAGATAAGCACAGCACATGAGAATATGACAACATCTACAACACCTTTTCCCCTCTCAGTCCAGCTTATTTTCTGTCAAGTGACCTCGATAATGAATCTTTCAGAGTTATACAAAAATATGGTAGTTTTTCCATAAAAGACATAATCACAATTGCTCTTGTGATGCTCTGCTCACCGCTGCTCGTTTTACATAAGTGTTCTATTCTCTCAAAACAGCATTGATTTATGCCATCTAAAAATTTTCTTGCATGAAGTAGTACTCAGTGATCCATATTCAAGGTGAGATAAAATTGAATGTCTCTTACCATATAATAAGTAATTTTCAGACACAGCTCAAAGCCTCATACAAAAACAATTCTATCAAAGACAAGATGTTTCTCATCAGTTAAAGCAACAAAACATCATCTGCTAGTCACGTAAAAGTGCTTTACTCTTTATGATCTGGTGGACAGTTCAGTTAGAAAGGAATGTGGAAAATCATTAAAAGCGCCTAAAAATGGAAGGGACCACATGGGCTACTATAAATAATTTGGCGACATTCAGAGATTTCGTTTCTTAGTTACTTGCATTCAAAGATCCTACGATTGAGTCCTTACACCAATGACCTCTAGCTCAACTAGCACTTCCTCCCCTTACAAGTACTAGGTGGAGGTGAGGTCGTCAGGTTCAAGACGTATTGAGTGCGTGCGTAACTTACCAATAAAAGAGAAAAAAAGAAAAGAAAAAAGAATTACACCTAAGTTTTGATTCCCAAAAGAGTTTGTGGAGAAATGCACATTCTTAAATCCTCACATGCAAATGTATTCTACGTTTTAGTCCTCTGTTGAGCAATTCCATTTAAAAGCTTAACTGATTTGAATACAGGAAAGATATACGTAATGCATTTCTTTATTCTTAAAATTTAAAAAAATTGCTTAAATTTGAACAAGGAGATCAAAGAGATGTCTCCTCTAACAGCGCAATTATGAAATGCAAAACACATACTCTACTTCTACTTATTTTGTAATTACGGCTGTGTTTGGCAAACAACAGAGCTGGTTCAGTTCTGATATAAAGTTATTACCAATTAAAGTGTTTGGCAAACTAAAGTTATAGCCAATTTTGGTGGTAATACGCATGTGAAAACGCTAAAATTTATTAGGGACTAAAAACGATAACTTTAAGTTTATTATGTACTCAAAACAATCACACTTAAGTTTGTTACGGACTAACTAAAAGTGATCACCTTAAATTTCATGGACTAAAGAGCGTTTTTTAAAACCCAAAACTTTGTTTTGCAATCACAACTCGTCAAAACTTTTTTGCAAACGCTCATTTTAAACTCAAAACACATTTTTCCAATAGTTTATACAAATGCACCCAAAACCACTTATGGACTAAAGTTTAAGGACCAATAGTGTATCTTAACCATATTTCTAAAACTTTTTTTTTTTTTTTGCTAAGCTTCATTCCATTTTTAATACTATTCACTAAACATTTTCATCAAAATTAAACAAAAATAAAAGTAATAACAAACATATTCTTAAAAAAATTGAGTACAAGCATCAAAGTCACACATACACACACTTTTACCAGCTTCACTCCCTGGATCGACCGAATTCCCACGACCCGACCCGTTAAATGCCTGAAAATTTAAGCAATCGAAGCTTTTAGCTCAGCTCAATTAAATTTAACACAATGTAAAAATAATAATAATAAATAAATAAAAACCAATTATTTCTTATACCGTAACTGAAGCTTGTACGTGAAGCACAGCACAACAAATCAGAGCCAAAACGAATAACAAATTTGGAACCATTTCGCATAGCCCTAAAAAAAAGGGAAATCGTTGTAACTATTTTTACTGTTAGTTACCCAAACAAGAACTGAAATAAAAGGTTAAAAAAATTTTGAAAGTAAAATTTACAATTTACTCACCAGAGTTTAAAAAAAGCTCAGCACATTATGAGTAAGATTTTGCTTTCATATTTTTTTTTTTGGAAGCTATAAAGAAAAGAG
Source organism: Quercus suber (assembly GCF_002906115.3). Taxonomy (NCBI): domain Eukaryota; kingdom Viridiplantae; phylum Streptophyta; class Magnoliopsida; order Fagales; family Fagaceae; genus Quercus; species Quercus suber. The sequence goes on from NW_027069824.1 coordinate 153,634, forward strand.
AGAAGGAATTAACAGAGAGAGAGAGAGAGTTTTGTGTTCTTCGTTTGGAGAATTCAATATTTGTCAGTAAACGCAGTGTATGAAACCATGGGTGGACGTGGACTTGTTTGCGTCGTTGGGGGTAGGTTAGTCAATGAGCCTGACTTACTGAGACCTGGTTAGGTTGGAAAATTGGGCTGGGCCTGCTTTTATTTTCAAGAAATACTTTTTTTTTTCCTTATAAAATTAAAAACCATTTTTTTTCATGAGGTTTTGAATATTTTTAGATTTTCATCGCTTTAACTTAAACCTTAAAATGTGAAGGTATTAGTTTATCCTTTTTTTTTTTTTGGGGGGAATAGGAAAACTTTTACTTAAATTTAAGAATGAGAGATATATTTAAATTATTTTGATTATGCTAATTAATTGTACGAAAAATATTATGTTCACAACATTTTCACAATAAATCTAAAGTAGGTTGTTATTGTTTGTTACGAATAACCAAAAAGTAATTTAAGTTGTATATTCAAATTAGAATCAATGGCACTTACCGCCTAAAATACTCCATGCTTAGAAGATAAATTGCATTTGATTTTTTTTGCATTTGATGTTTAGGATGTGTTTGGTTGTGTTATTTAAATAACACAACACTTATTTCTACAACACTTTTTCATCTACACGTATTTTTATAACACTTAAACAACATTACTAGAACAACATTACCAAATAGGCCCTTAATTATCACATATGTTTAGCATTTGCATACACATAGGTGGTAAGTTGATTAGTACCTACAATTTAACCACGCTAGAGGTGCAAATTGCTTAATTAATCCAAATTAAAGACAACCACAGCCACTAAATTTTTGTTTCCTGGTCTACCAAGTTATAGAATTAATCTTGCTATATAGATTATACACTCCTTTAGTGGCCCTATAGGAGGTTATATAAAGATTGGTAGGAAGTCTTATGAAGATCTAGAATAATAAGTTGGACATCTAAGCTTTTAATAATCAAATTGAAGAATAAAGTCCAGGCACCAGCACTTTGAAAAAACTCTTTAGGCCAATGATTTACTCTACTATGGACCCATCCGATACGAACAGTGATTAATCTCTGGTTGAAAGTTTTGAGAAAATACTGTGAAAAAAAAATGGTACAAGAAAAAAAGAAGGTTGAAACTTGATAGGCAAATTCCAAAACAATGTACTCAATGAAACAAGATCAAAGATTCAAATGAATGAATGATGCCCTTGAAATTAAAAACATGTACAACATTAACTTTCATGGAAAAAAAAACTTTCATACTTGACTAATACATTACAATTGGCAAACCTTCAAATATGTCATGATTAAAAATCAAATACAAAGAAAAAACTGTTTTGCAATGAAACTGAAATCAACCCAATACTTTGACATTGACTAAAAACAGAGCTATGCAATCCTATCTTCTAGGTGCGGAGTATTCACTTGGCAACTGAAACCTACACAGAGGGCAGACATGGCTTTTGTTGAGCCAACTAAGAATGCAGGTTCTGTGAAACGTGTGAGAGCAAGGCATGCGTGTAACATGAGACCCCACCGTGAAATTCTCCAAACAAACAGGACACGGGCCTCTCTCTCTATCGCCAACAATCACATCCTCAAGCTTCTTGATTGAAGACTCAGTAGCTCGCACTACAGGCTTGAACAACCTCTCTGCTTGTTCCCTTGACGCCATTAATGCCCGCTCTAAAAACGGCTCTTCCACCACCTCCTCCCAACACCAACGTGGAAGAGTTTGGCCGCTCGTAGCCTCCATGCTTAGCATGTTTTTAATCGCATCCATATTCCTTTGTTCTCGTTCTCTCTCTTTTCTGGCTTTCTCCAACTTTTCAAATTCACTGTGAGGCAGAGTTATTTCCTTCTTAATCGACAGCCTTATTCCCTTCATTATTTTGGAGTCGGTATTGTTCATAACTTCACTCACCAAAGGGCGAGCAAAATCCAATATGTGCTTGATCAAATCATCAACATCCTCCAACACCGTCCAAGGTTGTTGTTGTTGTTGCATTCCTTGTCTCCAGTGATACCTTTGCGACTCGATGTTCATGTCAGAAATCAGCTTTGATACCATGTTCAATGAAGATGAAGAGGACGAGGAATTGCTATCACCATCATCGGAGATTAAGAACTCGCATGGGAAACTGAATACTGTATCTGCTTTAGGGTCATCCCTGATTTGCCTAGATGACACCGTTGCATTGGATGAATAATTTGTGATGACTCTGTATACGATGTAGATGTTAGGTTCATTGAATTTGTCCTTCGAGAGAGGAGCATCGGATGCATTGATATAGACATCGTAATCTTGATTGGAAGAAGAAGGTATGGTTATGGTAGCCATGTTGAAACCAAGAAATCAGAAAGCGATCGATAGTCAAAGACTAATGGAGTGGTAAAGCAACAAAGCAAGTCGTCTTTTTATACACGTACAATGATTTCAATTCCTTCCCGGAATCGGTTTCCGATATAGTATAGTATAATATAATAAAATATATTATACTATTTATTAGAATAATATAATATAATAGAATATGTCACCTAGCCACCCACAAAAAAAAAAAACCCCTTTTTTTACTCTGGGCCTTCTGGCTTTTGGGCTGGTACGAATAGGCCTGAACATGAATCAAAATTTTTAACATAGTTCTTATTTCATAACATCAAAGACCTTAATCCAACAAACTTACTCCAAAATATTTATACAAGTCAAATTTAAAGTCCAAACATGATACATATGGGCAGGGTCTTAGTTATTGATTCACTGAGGAGTTAGTCGATTAAAAGAGCCCTTGCTCTAATTCATAATTGAAAGGGTGGCCGAGTAATGCAACAATTATTAAGAGCTTTTATCCAAAATATCCACCGAGTAATGCAACCATCATTAAGGGCTTTTATCCAAAATATCCACCGAGAAATTTTGCACAAAATACATTCTTTCTTTCTTCTCTTTTTTAATATTTTATTTTATTTATTTATTTATAATTCGATAATTACAACATGGTTACAATCTGTTTATTGAAAATACCAAAAAATGTTAACCAATTAAGCTAAAAATTTATTGAATTGCATAGAGTATCTAAAACCTTATTTTAAATAGAGTTTATTAGAATTCAGTATTCACACATAGAAAACTTATATCCAACATCCTCCACGGTAAAAACAATTTCACCATCATTTTGAGCTCAAAATTTTCCAAAGACTAAGGTCAACATAGATCAAATAAAAAAGGTAAGAACGAAAATTACATCAAAGTGCTATTACACAATTCCAACTTCCACATTATGTTTTCCCTATAGAAAAAATTTATTCGATTTTCCAAGTCTAGTGGCATTTCCATAAACATCTCAACTATGCAACACTTTTGCATGCTGCTAATGGGGAACCACATAAACAATCATTCCCCAAAAAAGCACTAGCTGAGAAATTAGTCACAGGAAGCTTCCCACACAAATGGTTATAACTTACATTCAATTTTTCAAGCTTTGAAACCCCATTAGGCACTTTCCCAAACACCTCATTCCTAGATAAATCCAAGTACTTCAACCTCTCTACAATCCTCAAACTCTCCAAGTTGAACTTTAACTTATTCCTCGAGGCCCAAAAGCCCACCAAGTAATCAGTCTTATTCAAAAGCTCAATAGCACTGCCTGAAATTTCATTCTCTGAAAGATCAATGAAATCATAGAAATAAGTCTGTGAAGGCTTCCAATCCTCTAGTCTCAATTTAATTCCACACCTAGCTAGCTTCAGAGAGTATATGATTGGTGATGACGTGGCCCATTTTGGAATTTCACCGAGATGAAACTTGTTGTACGATAAATCAAGGGACTCTATGCCTTTCACGCTCATATTTGGGAAAGGGTCAATTAGGTAATTTCGCGAAAGGTCGAGGTTAAATATCTTCGTCAGATTCGCGAAACTTCTCGGCACGACTCCCGAGAAATTGTTCCGCGAGAGATTTAGAGTATCGAGGGTCTTGAAATTCCCGAGAAATTGGGGAATTTGACCGTTGAGACCGGTCTGGGCGAGCTCAAGGTAGAGCAGTTTTGGCGCCAGAGCGGAAATTGATGCCGGGAATTTCCCGGTAAATTTGTTGTGTGAGAGCCTGAGAATTCGGAGCTCCGAGAAGGATCCGAAAAAATCGGGTATGGATCCGGATAGTTGATTTCGGTCGAGCGAGAATAACGTCAGATTCTTGAGCTTTTGAATCCCGTTCGGTATTGGACCGGTGAGGCGGTTCCCGCCAAGTTTGAGCTGAGTCAACCCGGTTAACTGGGATATCGAACTCGGTATCGGACCCGAAAACTGGTTATCTGATAAACTCAGTGCAGATAGTCCGGTCAGGTTGCCGATGGATCCGGGTATTCGACCCGACAGCTTGTTGTTTTCGATGTAGATGAATTTGAGTTCGGGTAACCCAAAAAGGAAATCCGGAAAAGGACCCGAAATGTTTCGGAGATTTTGGAGGTAAAGTCCGTCTAGGAATTTGAGTTTAGAGAGAGAGGGTGAGATTGGGCCGGAGAGGAATGAATTGGGCTTATTGAGCTGGCCCGTAAGAGACAGACTTGTGACCCGGTTGCTGGCCAGGCAGTTTATGCCCGACCATGTGCAGCAGTCGGATCCGGATTTCCAAGAGCTGAGAATGCCGGATGGGTCTGCTGTGATGGAAGATTTGAAGCCTAAGAGACCTGTTTCATCGTCCACGTGGCAGGTGGCTGATGTGACTGTGAGGGAGTGGTGGGTGAGGATAGTGAAGACGAAGAAGAATAGAAGGAGGAAATGAGAGTGAAGATCAGAAACAGCAAGGCTCATGTTGGTTTTTTTTTTTGGTTGATGTGAGTGGAAATGAAATGGGAATGATTTGTTGAGAAAGTAGCTTATGGGGTTTTATAGGGATAGAGATGTGCGCTGGTTTGACTTCAAACTTCAAAGTTCAAGTGGATTTTAGTTTAATCTAATCATTTCACGTGATCATGGATCCATATCCATTTACGGATACGTCAACAAATGTTAATGGGTATCTATTTAAAACTTTTTTAACATAGTTTATTACCTATCATATTAAAGGCATTTGGTAATATAGAAAAAGTATTTTGTATTCATATTAGGTTATATCAAAATTCAATAAACAAAAGATATGTGTGTAAAAATAATTACTACTAATACATGTTTTTTCATTGTTAGTGGATTAGTTATTTTTTACTAACATGTCTCACATTTATTGAATTTTAATACTGTTGATATGGTATCATTTTATAGCAAATAGCTTATGAATCATCTTTTTATTATCCAAAAAAACCTATGATACAAATTTTTTATTATTATTAAACTTTCACATAATTTTAACTCAAAATTTTACAAAATGTTTCGTGTTAAGATAATAACTAATAAAAACTTGTCGGTCACAATGCGTGAAAAATCCTATCTACATCAACAGCTAGCATTCTTGTGCTAGACAACAAGCATTCAAGGAACCATATTCCAAAATGTTGACTACTTTAAATACAGTGGATAAAGGAACATGTGGTGAGGAATGATGAAGATGGCAATAACTACGCTCACTGGTCAAAGTCAAGCAAGTCTGCACAGGCTATCTCAGCCAAACTCAGAAATCAGAATTAGTTCCACTTCCACCATGCTATTAGAATAGTGCTTTACTGCTTTTTAAAACCATGGTGCCTTGTTTTTAAATGACAAAGTCTCAGCCCTTGTTTACATGAAATGACACTTTTCTTACGTACACAGTCTCAGTCCTCACTTTCTCTCTCTCAAAGTAATGCTTGAGCTCGATTCAAGATCAATGGTTATATATACAAGGGCTTAAATTGACAAATGTATGTTCTTATTTTTGGAGGTGGGGTGGTCCAAATATTGCAGTTCCTTGTGCTATTGCCTTTTTTGGCTATATAAAAGGGCTTAAATTGACAAAGGTATGATCTTTTTTTGATAATCACAAAGGTATGATCTTTCGACTTCATTAGAGGGAGATGTGAACAATATTTACTTTGAAATATTCTGGATTTACCCAAATGTAAAATCATTTGTGTTGGAAATTTGCTGGTGCTGCCTGGATGTTACCTTCTGAAATTTGGTTAAATGTGTCTGTGTCTCAAAGAATCTGTTAAACCAGAGACTAATAAATACATGATGTTTGTATGCATGTGTGTATATGTATACAGGGTTGAGTATGTATGTAGTGGTGTTGTTACTAGGAACTAAGAAGATTGAATTGGTAGTAATAGTATATGATGTGATATTGTGACCGGATTTTTAGAAGATGTCCCTTACTTGAAACTTGAAAGGAGCAAACTTTGTTGACTTTGATTTGATGATACTAGGTTATTTTGCAAATTTTTAAGCAAGCAAGAGTGGTTATAATAAATTAATAATGCCTTCTGTTATCCTGTCTTGTAAAACACAAGGCTTCAACCTTTTTTTTCCTTCTCTTTTGGTGTTTTGATCTGGCTATGCAGTTTCTTTTTAATTGAAGAATCAAATTTTCATGTGAAGTCATGAGTGATTATAATAAATGGAAATTACTTTCGAGTGCAAGTCAAATTCATTATTTTATTTTGTTATTGCATCTGAAAGGGGAAAAATATCTCTTAGGCCCAAATAGACGGATCCATCATTTGCACGGGCCCTCTGTGGACGGAACTGATGTGAACGGGCCGGACATGGACGGGTTGAATTATGGTGGGCTAGTTATCCATGGGCCTGCTGAGCCCCTAAGGAGGGATATTTTGGCCCATTCTCGTAAGAGCCCAAATAGAGTCCTTGCACTAGTAGGACTTCGGAAATCTTGTATACTTGGTAAAAATCTTCCGCATAAGGAGGAGACTTGTTCATCACGTTTGGGACTCCACAAGAAGAGTCCTATAAGGAAAAGACTTCCGTACCAAGGAAGGGATGTCAATCTCAAGCCCCTATAAAAGTCCCAATACCCTCATAAGCCAAGGGACGCATAATTAACCTACTCTAGCACTCTAGAGTTGTGAACATACTTTCTAACTTGACTTTCGGAGGGTATTTGGCTGGCACCACACCGGTACTCTCTGTTAGGTCCTCTTTTCTTTGTGCAGGTGTCGTTTCAAGGTTACGAGCATTGTGCAACTCACTGTTGATATTTTCGGCATCATCAGCATCAATTTCTATCATTGTTCTCTTATCTCTGGTTTCTTGTTATTGTGATGGTAAATTTTAGAGAACTTTAAAATGATAACATTTTTGCGTTTAAAGCGAGGCCGACAAGGGTTTAGATTATCCGAGAAAGATAGTGAGAACTGAGAAGCGAGCGACTTTGCATTTTGCATCCCATATGGATATGGTATTCTTATTTAATGGACCGTTATCTTGTTGAAGTAATGCTAAAGGAAGTGCAAAAGGGGAGGAAGGTTGATTACACTTTCAACAATCAAGCAGGGATAGATATGTTGATCTTGTTCAAGGAGACAATAGCATTACAACATGACAAAATTTTCTTGAACAGAGACAGTTTTCATGGGAAAAAATCAAGGCAAATGGTCACAGCTTATGGTGATGTTTTGGTTGCTTGTGGAAGGTGATTTGTCAACTTATTTTTAGTCTCATGTATCAGTTTCACTTATATGATGTGTATGTACTAAAAACTTTAAATATTTAGCTACAAGAATAGAATTTGGCCCCCCAAATGTTTGAGTTAGTCCAATGATGCTTATAAATTCCAATAGAATTTGTCAATCGATCTAGTAATTAAGAACTTTAAAATGATAACATTTTTGCGTTTAAAGCGAGGCCGACAAGGGTTTAGATTATCCGAGAAAGATAGTGAGAACTGAGAAGCGAGCGACTTTGCATTTTGCATCCCATATGGATATGGTATTCTTATTTAATGGACCGTTATCTTGTTGAAGTAATGCTAAAGGAAGTGCAAAAGGGGAGGAAGGTTGATTACACTTTCAACAATCAAGCAGGGATAGATATGTTGATCTTGTTCAAGGAGACAATAGCATTACAACATGACAAAATTTTCTTGAACAGAGACAGTTTTCATGGGAAAAAATCAAGGCAAATGGTCACAGCTTATGGTGATGTTTTGGTTGCTTGTGGAAGGTGATTTGTCAACTTATTTTTAGTCTCATGTATCAGTTTCACTTATATGATGTGTATGTACTAAAAACTTTAAATATTTAGCTACAAGAATAGAATTTGGCCCCCCAAATGTTTGAGTTAGTCCAATGATGCTTATAAATTCCAATAGAATTTGTCAATCGATCTAGTAATTATAGAAACAAGGTAGTTTTTGTTTTCTCAAAATCGTTTTTTTTACATTTTTAATATCAAACTAGACAACTTTTGTATTCTCATTGGAGCTTAAAAGATAATAAGTTCTCTTAAAAATTATCTTGTGAAGATACATATGTGAAAGTTATTAATTTTATATATACAATATATTTTATAAACTGTCCAACTCTAATATCAAAATATAATTGTTTATATATATATGTGTGTGCATGTATGTGATGATTTATCTTGACTTGTTACTACTATATTAGTACCAAAATTTGGCCCCTCAAACAAAAAATCCTAGCTCTCCCTTGGTAATACAGAATCATGCCATAGTTAAATTATAACGATTTGTGTTTGATTTATGGAAATCCAGAGTCTGATGGACAATGTAGGTGTAGCCAAGTGTGTCAAGATATAGGCTGTAAAGGTGTTGGTGAAACTTTGTTTAGGCATGCTTAATTTATAAACAACCTGCAGCATTTTTTTTTTCGTTTTCAAGTAAATGGTCTGTTAGTGAGCAATTAGATCAATGTGGTGTCTAAATTTATATATACTAATAGCAAACTACTCAATACATGAGAATATATAATTATTTTAAGAAGGGATATAATATATAATTTATTTTCTAATTTTATTATAAATTTATTGTGGACCGAAATGGACCGAACTAGATTGAATTGAATTGAATCAAATGAGACCGAATGGACTTAACTGGACCGAATTTGACTAAAATTGATCAAATGGACCAAAGGGGACCGAATTGGACCGAGATAGACCGAACTGGACTGAATTGAATTAAATGAGACCGAAATGGACTTAACTGGACCGAATTTAATTAAAATGGATCTAATGGACCAAAGTGGACTGAATTGGACCAGTGACGCTGAAGTGGACCAAAATAGACTGAAGTGGGTGTTTATTATCTCTATTTCTTGAAATTTATGAAAATAAGATATGGTTCTCTAAGTAGGAGAATAACTTGACCTTGAATACCATATTTGCATACAGATATGAATACAATTGTAGAATAAAATTTTTGAGGGTGAATATAAACTAAAATTAAATAAATGCTGTTTGTAAGGACCCAATTTGAACTCTTGGCCCAAAAAGAAGTATGGACTTAAGCCCAAATAGCCCAAAGTAATAAATTTGTAGAGGGCGGGTTGTAGAACTGGGCTATAGTGAATTAGACAATGAGCTAATAGATTTTTGTGATAAAGAAAAAAGGATAGTAGACATTTACTAAAGAAGAAACGTCCTCGGCCAAATTCGAGAAGACCGATTCAAATATATTGCTATTGAGATTTGATTACAAGTTTGGTTCCAAACTGCTACAGTGTTTTTTCTCCTCCTTTCTCTCTCCCCCTTTCTTTAGGGATCTCCCACATTATATATCTCCTCCCTGGTAATCTTGGCACTCCATTTGTCAACCGTTTAAACCACTACTTGAGTACCCGTCCCATCAGACACCCCTTCTGGCTCTGTGTGAGTTGCGGTGGCCAAGGAAACACTGTTCAAGGGTCTTCTCTACATAAATGCAGCCAAAAAAGTAACTGTAGTGCATTTAATGTGGAGGTAGCACCTTTTCCTTGGATATTTTTGGGTTTTTGCCCTTCTCTTGCGTTTATGAGACACGTTTCTGACACTGGTGCCTCCATTGAGGTCATTTTTGTTGTTGGGATACGTATTGGAGCAATGTTCGTCGTGGCCGAGGAGGTATTACTCCTCGAACCACTTTTTTACTCATTTCTTACTCATGAGGCACTGAGCTGGAATCCCTCAACTATTTGTCTCTCCTCGGACAGACCAACGTCCTCGAATAAGGCCCGAGACCCAAGACCCAATGTACCGTTTTGGGCCTTGTCCCTACAATGTCTATGTCCAAGTTGTTTGTATTACATGTATTTTCTATTATAAGTTATATTTAGGTTCAAGAAAGTGTAAAGTCATGGTAATAAAAAGTGATGGTCCTATCATGATTGGTAAGTTACAATTAGTTTTAAAAATGTGTAGAGACAATGCATTATTGACATTCATATGCTAATTATGCTCATATTGATGTCATGTTATAGGTGTTGCCATGTCAGTGATATTTTGGTCTCTAGTCCATGAGCAATTAGATTTATTTGATCAATGTATGTGTGTGCGCGCACTACTCATATTTCATATTGAATCAATCACAGATTCACAACAGCATTTTGTCTGGAAAGATGTGTGTGTGTGTGTTTTTTTTTTAATGAATGTAAAGATGAGTTTTGATGCTCTCTTGAAACAAGGAAAAAAAAGGAAAGAAAAGAAAGAAAATGTTTCCCTCCACCCTTATGAATATAAATCATATTGATCACGCCTGGAACTGGAAGCAAGTCATAATAAGATATGTTTTTTTGTATTGGTGCATACCTGATTCTTATATGTCGTAAGTTGTAACTAAACTGCTTTGAAAGTTTGTCATACAATGGCCACATATCACATATGCATTAATTTTTGCTCTACATTTTTTCCTTCTTTTAATTTTTTGTTTTTTAGTTTTTACGTTCACTTCTCTTCAAGAGATGCTACGTCCACAATATTTTTACAACAAATTATAGATGATTAGTTGTTATTGGTTCAAATTTGAACCTAATATCAAGATTACTTTTTTGCCTCAACAATAACAACCAGTAACAACCTGCCACTTAAGATTTGTTGTAGAAATGTTGTAAAAATATCATTTCTCATTCTCTTCTCCTTTGAAGTCCAACATGCAATCTTTTCAGCTTTTAGTTGGTTTTTATTTTATTTTTTTTAATTCATTAAGACAAGGTTAATATTTGAATTTTTGCTTAATTTTTATATTATTTCATTAAGACAATCGGAATTTCTTCCCTTTTTGTTTTCTTGTTGTGATACCAAATTAAATCACACAAGGTTTTTGCATCTCAATGCGGTGACTGGTTCCACGGGCCAATAATAGAGAATCCCTTCTACATATTTTTAACATAGGTCTTATTTCATAACATCAAAGACCTTAATCCAACAAACTTAGTCCAAAATCATTCTCCACAAAAAAAAAAAAAAAAAAAAAAATTTATCCATTTATTATTTTTTTTTTTTTGGGGAAATAGGAAAACTTTTACTTAAATTTAAGAATGAGAGATATATTTAAATTATTTTGATTACGCCAATTAATTGTACGAAAAATGTTATGTTCACAATATTTTCACAATAAATCTAAAGTAGGTTGTTATTGTTTGTTACGCATAACGAAAAAGTAATTTAAGTTGTATATTCAAATTAGAATCGATGGCACTTACCACCTAAAATACTCCATGCTTAGAAGATAAATTGCATTTGATTTTTTTTGCATTTGATGTTTAGGGTGTGTTTGGTTGTGTTGTTTAAATAATACAACATTTATTTCCACAACACTTTTTCATCTACACGTATTTTTATAGCACTTAAACAACGTTACTAGAACAACATTACCAAATAGGCCCTTAATTATCACATATGTTTAGCATTTGCATACACATAGGTGGTAAGTTGATTAGTACCTACAATTTAACCACGCTAGAGGTGCAAATTGCTTAATTAATCCAAATTAAAGACAACCACAGCCACTAAATTTTTGTTTCCTGGTCTTAGTGGTCTACCAAGTTATAGAATTAATCTTGCTATATAGATTATACACTCCTTTAGTGGCCCTATAGGAGGTTATATAAAGATTGGTAGGAAGTCTTATGAAGATCTAGAATAATAAGTTGGACATCTAAGCTTTTAATAATCAAATTGAAGAATAAAGTTCAGGCACTAGCACTTTGAAAAAACTCTTTAGGCCAATGATTTACTCTACTATGGGCCCATCCGACACGAACAGTGATTAATTTCTGATTGAAAGTTTTGAGAAAATACTGTGGAAAAAAAAAAAATAGTACAAGAAAAAAGGAAGGTTGAAACTTGATAGGCAAATTCCAAAACAATGTACTCAATGAAACAAGATCAAAGATTCAAATGAATGAATGATACCCTTGAAATTAAAAACATGTACAATAATAACTTTCATGGAAAAAAAAACTTCCATACTTGACTAATACATTACAATTGGCAAACCTTCAAATATGTCATGATTAAAAATCAAATACAAAAAAAAAAAACTGTTTTGCAATGAAACTGAAATCAACCCAATACTTTGACATTGACTAAAAACAGAGCTATGCAATCCTATCTTCTAGGTGCGGAGTATTCACTTGGCAACTGAAACCTACAGAGAGGGCAGACATGGCTTTTGTTGAGCCAACTAAGAATGCAGGTTCTGTGAAACGTGTGAGAGCAAGGCATGCGTGTAACATGAGACCCCACCGTAAAATTCTCCAAACAAACAGGACATGGGCCTCTCTCTCTATCGCCAACAATCACATCCTCAAGCTTCTTGATTGAAGACTCAGTAGCTCGCACCACAGGCTTGAACAACCTCTCTGCTTGTTCCCTTGACGCCATTAATGCCCGCTCTAAAAACGGCTCTTCCACCACCTCCTCCCAACACCAACGTGGAAGAGTTTGGCCGCTCGTAGCCTCCATGCTTAGCATGTTTTTAATCGCATCCATATTCCTTTGTTTTCGTTCTCTCTCTTTTCTGGCTTTCTCCAATGTTTCAAATTCACTGTGAGGCAGAGTTATTTCCTTCTTAATCGACAGCCTTATTCCCTTCATTATTTTGGAGTCAGTATTGTTCATCACTTCACTCGCTAAAGGGCGAGCAAAATCCAATATGTGCTTGATCAAATCATCAACATCCTCCAACACCGTCCAAGGTTGTTGTTGTTGCATTCCTTGTCTCCAGTGATACCTTTGCGACTCGATGTTCATGTCAGCAATCAGCTTTGATACCATGTTCAATGAAGAGGACGAGGAATTGCTATCACCATCATCGGAGATTAAGAACTCGCATGGGAAACTGAATACTGTATCTGCTTTAGGGTCATCCCTGATTTGCCTAGATGATACTGTTGCATTGGATGAATAATTTGTGATGACTTTGTATACGATGTAGATGTTGGGTTCATTGAATTTGTCCTTCGAGAGAGGAGCATCGGATGCATTGATATAGACATCGTAATCTTGATTGGAAGAAGAAGGTATGGTTATGGTAGCCATGTTGAAACCAAGAAATCAGAAAGCGATCGATAGTCAAAGACTAATGGAGTGGTAAAGCAACAAAGCAAGTCGTCTTTTTATACACGTACAATGATTTCAATTCCTTCCCGGAATCGGTTTCCGATATAGTATAGTATAATATAATAAAATATATTATACTATTTATTAGAATAATAGAATATAATAGAATATGTCACCTAACCCCCCCACCCCCACAAAAAAAAAAAACCCCTTTTTTTACTCTGGGCCTTCTGGCTTTTGGGCTGGTACGAATAGGCCTGAACATGAATCAAAATTTTTAACATAGTTCTTATTTCATAACATCAAAGACCTTAATCCAACAAACTTACTCCAAAATATTTATACAAGTCAAATTTAAAGTCCAAACATGATACATATGGGCAGGGTCTTAGTTATTGATTCACTGAGGAGTTAGTCGATTAAAAGAGCCCTTGCTCTAATTCATAATTGAAAGGGTGGCCGAGTAATGCAACCATTATTAAGAGCTTTTATTCAAAATATCCACTGAGTAATGCAACCATCATTAAGGGCTTTTATCCAAAATATCTACCGAGAAATTTTGCACAAAATACATTCTTTCTTTCTTCTCTTTTTTAATATTTTATTTTTTTTATTTATTTATAATTCGATAATTACAACATGGTTACAATCTGTTTATTGAAAATACCAAAAAATGTTAACCAATTAAGCTAAAAATTTATTGAATTGCATAGAGTATCTAAAACCTTATTTTAAATAGAGTTTATTAGAATTCAGTATTCACACATAAAAACAATTTCACCATCATTTTGAGCTCAAAATTTTCCAAAGACTAAGGTCAACATAGATCAAATAAAAAAGGTAAGAACGAAAATTACATCAAAGTGCTATTACACAATTCCAACTTCCACATTATGTTTTCCCTATAGAAAAAATTTATTCGATTTTCCAAGTCTAGTGGCATTTCCATAAACATCTCAACTATGCAACACTTTTGCATGCTGCTAATGGGGAACCACATAAACAATCATTCCCCAAAAAAGCACTAGCTGAGAAATTAGTCACAGGAAGCTTCCCACACAAATGGTTATAACTTACATTCAATTTTTCAAGCTTTGAAACCCCATTAGGCACTTTCCCAAACACCTCATTCCTAGATAAATCCAAGTACTTCAACCTCTCTACAATCCTCAAACTCTCCAAGTTGAACTTTAACTTATTCCTCGAGGCCCAAAAGCCCACCAAGTAATCAGTCTTATTCAAAAGCTCAATAGCACTGCCTGAAATTTCATTCTCTGAAAGATCAATGAAATCATAGAAATAAGTCTGTGAAGGCTTCCAATCCTCTAGTCTCAATTTAATTCCACACCTAGCTAGCTTCAGAGAGTATATGATTGGTGATGACGTGGCCCATTTTGGAATTTCACCGAGATGAAACTTGTTGTACGATAAATCAAGGGACTCTATGCCTTTCACGCTCATATTTGGGAAAGGGTCAATTAGGTAATTTCGCGAAAGGTCGAGGTTAAATATCTTCGTCAGATTCGCGAAACTTCTCGGCACGACTCCCGAGAAATTGTTCCGCGAGAGATTTAGAGTATCGAGGGTCTTGAAATTCCCGAGAAATTGGGGAATTTGACCGTTGAGACCGGTCTGGGCGAGCTCAAGGTAGAGCAGTTTTGGCGCCAGAGCGGAAATTGATGCCGGGAATTTCCCGGTAAATTTGTTGTGTGAGAGCCGGAGAATTCGGAGCTCCGAGAAGGATCCGAAAAAATCGGGTATGGATCCGGATAGTTGATTTCGGTCGAGCGAGAATAACGTCAGATTCTTGAGCTTTTGAATCCCGTTCGGTATTGGACCGGTGAGGCGGTTCCCGCCAAGTTTGAGCTGAGTCAACCCGGTTAACTGGGATATCGAACTCGGTATCGGACCCGAAAACTGGTTATCTGATAAACTCAGTGCAGATAGTCCGGTCAGGTTGCCGATGGATCCGGGTATTCGACCCGACAGCTTGTTGTTTTCGATGTAGATGAATTTGAGTTCGGGTAACCCAAAAAGGAAATCCGGAAAAGGACCCGAAATGTTTCGGAGATTTTGGAGGTAAAGTCCGTCTAGGAATTTGAGTTTAGAGAGAGAGGGTGAGATTGGGCCGGAGAGGAATGAATTGGGCTTATTGAGCTGGCCCATAAGAGAGAGACTTGTGACCCGGTTGCTGGCCAGGCAGTTTATGCCCGACCATGTGCAGCAGTCGGATCCGGATTTCCAAGAGCTGAGAATGCCGGATGGGTCTGCTGTGATGGAAGATTTGAAGCCTAAGAGACCCGTTTCATCGTCCACGTGGCAGGTGGCTGATGTGACTGTGAGGGAGTGGTGGGTGAGAATAGTGAAGACGAAGAAGAATAGGAGGAGGAAATGAGAGTGAGGATCAGAAACAGCGAGGCTCATGTTGGTTTTTTTTTTTTTTTTGGTTGATGTGAGTGGAAATGAAATGGGAATGATTTGTTGAGAAAGTAGCTTATGGGGTTTTATAGGGATAGAGATGTGCGCTGGTTTGACTTCAAACTTCAAAGTTCAAGTGGATTTTAGTTTAATCTAATCATTTCACGTGATCATGGATCCATATCTATTTACGGATACGTCAACAATGTTAATGGGTATCTATTTAAAACTTTTTTAATATAGTTTATTACCTATTATATTAAAGGCATTTGGTAATATAGAAAAAGTATTTTGTATTCATTCATTAGGTTATATCAAAATTTAATAAACAAAAGGTATGTGTGTAAAAATAATTACCACTAATACATGTTTTTTCATTGTTAGTGGATTAGTTATTTTTTATTAACATATCTCACATTTATTGAATTTTAATACTGTTGATATGGTATCATTTTATAGCAAATAGCTTATGACTCATCTTTTTATTATCCAAAAAAACCTATGATACAAATTTTTTATTATTATTAAACTTTCACATAATTTTAACTCAAAATTTTACAAAATGTTTCGTGTTAAGATAATAACTAATAAAAACTTGTCGGTCACAATGCGTGAAAAATCCTATCTCCATCAACAGCTAGCATTCTTGTGCTAGACAACAAGCATTCAAGGACCCATATTCCAAAATGTTGACTACTTTAAATTCAGTGGATAAAGGAACATGTGGTGAGGAATGATGAAGATGGCAATAACTACGCTCACTGGTCAAAGTCAAGCAAGTCTGCACAGGCTATCTCAGCCAAATTCAGAAATCAGAATTAGTTCCACTTCCACCGTGCTATTAGAATAGTGCTTTACTGCTTTTTAAAACCATGGTGCTTTGTTTTTAAATGACAAAGTCTCAGCCCTTGTTTACATGAAATGACACGTTTCTTACGTACACAGTCTCAGTCCTCACTTTCTCTCTCTCAAAGTAATGCTTGAGCTCGATTCAAGATCAATGGTTATATATACAAGGGCTTAAATTGACAAATGTATGTTCTTATTTTTGGAGGTGGGGTGGTCCAAATTTTGCAGTTCCTTGTGCTATTGCCTTTTTTGGCTATATAAAAGGGCTTAAATTGACAAAGGTATGATCTTTTTTTGATAATCACAAAGGTATGATCTTTCTACTTCATTAGAGGGAGATGTGAACAATATCTACTTTGAAATATTCTGGATTTACCCAAATGTAAAATCATTTGTGTTGGAAATTTGCTGGTGCTGCCTGGATGTTACCTTCTGAAATTTGGTTAAATGTGTCTGTGTCTCAAAGAATCTGTCAAACCAGAGACTAATAAATACATGATGTTTGTATGCATGTGTGTATATGTATATATGGTTGAGTATGTATGTAGTGGCGTTGTTACTAGGAACTAAGAAGATTGAATTGGTAGTAATAGTATATGATGTGACATTGTGACCGGATTTTTAGAAGATGTCCCTTACTTGAAACTTGAAAGGAGCAAACTTTGTTGACTTTGATTTGATGATACTAGGTTATTTTGAAAATTTTTAAGCAAGCAAGAGTGGTTATAATAATGCCTTCTGTTATCCTGTCTTGTAAAACACAAGGCTTGAACTTTTTTTTTCCTTCTCTTTTGGTGTTTTGATCTGGCTATGCAGTTTCTTTTTAATTGAAGAATCAAATTTTCATGTGAAGTCAAGAGTGATTATAATAAATGGAAATTACTTTCGAGTGCAAGTCAAATTCATTATTTTATTTTGTTATTGCATCAATTTCTATCATTGTTCTCTTATCTCTGGTTTCTTGTTATGGTGATGGTAAATTTTAGAGAACTTTAAAATGATAACATTTTTGCGTTTAAAGCGAGGCCGACAAGGGTTTAGATTATCCGAGAAAGATAGTGAGAACTGAGAAGCGAGCGACTTTGCATTTTGCATCCCATATGGATATGGTATTCTTATTTAATGGACCGTCATCTTGTTGAAGTAATTCTAAAGGAAGTGCAAAAGGGGAGGAAGGTTGATTACACTTTCAACAATCAAGCAGGGATAGATATTTTGATCTTGTTCAAGGAGACAATAGCATTACAACGTGACAAAATTTTCTTGAACAGAGACAGTTTTCATGGGAAAAAATCAAGGCAAATGGTCACAGCTTATGGTCATGTTTTGGTTGCTTGTGGAAGGTGATTTGTCAACTTATTTTTAGTCTCATGTATCAGTTTCACTTATATGACGTGTATGTACTAAAAACTTTAAATATTTAGCTACAAGAATAGAATTTGGCCCCCCAAATGTTTGAGTTAGTCGAATGATGCTTATAAATTCCAATAGAATTTGTCAATCGATCTAGTAATTATGTTTCTATAGAAACAAGGTAGTTTTTGTTTTCTCAAAATCGTTTTTTTACATTTTTAATATCAAACTAGACAACTTTTGTATTCTTATTGGAGCTTAAAAGATAATAAGTTCTCTTAAAAATTATCTTGCGAAGATACATATGTGAAAGTTAATTTTATATATACAATATATTTTATAAACTGTCCAACTCTAATATCAAAATATAATTGTTTATATATGTATATGTGTGCATGTATGTGATGATTTATCTTGACTTGTTACTACTATATTAGTACCAAAATTTGGCCTCTCAAACAAAAAAATCCTAGCTCTCCCTTGGTAATACAGAATCATGCCATAGTTAAATTATAACGATTTGTGTTTGATTTATGGAAATCCAGAGTCTGATGGACAATGTAGGTGTAGCCAAGTGTGTCAAGATATAGGCTGTAAATTGTGTTGGTGAAACTTTGTTTAGGCATGCTTAATTTATAAGCAACCTGCAGCATTTTTTTTTTTTTCGTCTTCAAGTAAATGGTATGTTAGTGAGCAATTAGATCAATGTGGTGTCTAAATTTATATATACTAATAGCAAACTACTCAATACATAAGAATATATAATTATTTTGAGAAGGGATATAATATATAATTTATTTTCTAATTTTATTATAAATTTATTGTGGACCGAAATGGACCGAACTAGATTGAATTGAATCAAATGAGACGGAATGGACTTAATTGGACCGAATTTGACTAAAATTGATCAAATGGACCAAAGGGGACCGAATTGGACCGAGATAGACCGAACTGGATTGAATTGAATTAAATGAGACCGAATTGGACTTAACTGGACCGAATTTAATTAAAATGGATCGAATGGACCAAAGTGGACTGAATTGGACCAATGAGGCTGAAGTGGACCAAAATAGACCGAAGTGGGTGTTTATTATCTCTATTTCTTGAAATTGATGAAAATAAGATATGGTTCTCTAAGTAGGAGAATAACTTGACCTTGAATACCATATTTGCATACAGATATGAATACAGTTGTAGAATAAATTTTTTTAGGGTGAATATAAACTAAAATTAAATAAATGGTGTTTGTAAGGACCCAATTTGAACTCTTGGCCCAAAAAGAAGTATGGACTTAAGCCCAAATAGCCCAAAGTAATAAATTTGTAGAGAGCGGGTTGTAGAACTGGGCTTTAGTGAATTAGACAATGAGCTAATAGATGTTTGTGATAAAGAAAAAAGGATAATAGACATTTACTAAAGAAGAAACGTCCTCGGCCAAATTCGAGAAGACCGATTCAAATATATTGCTATTAAGATTTGATTACAAGTTTGGTTCCAGATTGCTACAGTGTTTTTTCTCCTCCTTTCTCTCTCCCCCTTTCTCCAGGGATCTCCCACATTATATATCTCCTCCCTGGTAATCTTGGCACTCCATTTGTCAACCGTTTAAACCATTACTCGAGTACCCGTCTCATCAGACACCCCTTCTGGCTTTCTATGAGTTGCAGTGGCCAAGGAAACACTGTTCAGGGGTCTTCTCCACATAAATGCGGCCAAAAAAGTAGCTGCAGTGCATTTAATGTGAAGGTAACACCTTTTCCTTGGATATTTTTGGGTTTTTGCCCTTCTCTTGTGTTTATGAGACACGCTTCTGACACTAGTGTCTCCATTGAGGTCATTTTCGTTGTTGGGATACGTATTGGAGCAATGTTCGTCGTGGCCGAGGAGGTATTACTCCTCGAACCATGTTTTTACTCATTTCTTACTCATGAGACACTGAGCTGAAATCCTTCAACTATTTGTCTCTCCTTGGACAGGCCAACGTCCTTGGATAAAGCCCAAGGCCCAATGTACCGTTTTGGGCCTTGTCCCTACAGTGTCTATGTCCAAGTTGTTTGTATTACATGTATTTTCTATTATAAGTTATATTTAGGTTCAAGAAAGTGTAAAATCATGGTAATAAAAAGTGATGGTCCTATCATGATTGGTAAGTTACAATTAGTTTTAAAAATGTGTAAAGACAATGCATTATTGACATACATATGCTAATTATGCTCATATTGATGTCATCTCATAGGTGTTGCCATGTCAGTGATATTTTGGTCTCTAGTCCATGAGCAATTAGATTTATTTGATCAATGTATGTGTGCGCGCACTACTCATATTTCATATTGAATCAATCACAGATTCACAACAGCATTCTGTCTGGAAAGATGTGTGTTTTTTTTTTTTTTTTTTATGAATGTAAAGATGTGTTTTGATGCTCTCTTGAAACAAGGAAAAAAAAGGAAAGAAAAGAAAGAAAACGTTTCCCTCCACCCTTATGAATATAAATCATATTGATCACGCCTGGAACTGGAAGCAAGTCATAATAAGATATGTTTTTTTTGTATTGGTGCATATCTGATTCTTATATGTTGTAAGTTGTAACTAAACTGCTTTGAAAGTTTGTCATACAATGGCCACATATCACATATGCATTAATTTTTGCTCTACATTTTTTCCCTTCTTTTAATTTTCTGTTTTTTAGTTTTTACGTTCGCTTCTCTTCAAGAGATGCTACGTCCACAATATTTTTACAATATTTTCACAACAAATTATAGATGGTTAGTTATTATTGGTTCAAATTTGAACCTAATACCAAGATTACTTTTTTACCCTAATAATAACAACTAGTAACAACCTGCCACTTAAAATTTGTTGTAAAAATGTTGTGAACATATCATTTCTCATTCTCTTCTCCTTTGAAGTCCAACATGCAATCTTTTCAGCTTTTAGTTGTCTTTTATTTATTTTTTTTTTATTTCATTAAGACAAGGTTAATATTTGAATTTTTGCTTAATTTTTATATTATTTCATTACGACAATCGGAATTTCTTCCCTTTTTGTTTTCTTGTTGTGATACCAAATTAAATCACACAAGGTTTTTGCATCTCAATGTGGTGACTGGTTCCACGGGCCAATAATAGAGAATCCCTTCAACATATTTTTAACATAGGTCTTATTTCATAACATCAAAGACCTTAATCCAACAAACTTAGTCCAAAATCATTCTCAAAAAAAAAAAAAAAAAAAAAAAAAAAACTTAGTCCCAAATATTTATACAAGTCAAATTTAAAGTCCAAACATGATACACATAGGCAAGGTCTTAGTTATTGATTCACTGAGGAGTTAGTCGATTAAAAGAGCCCTTGCTCTACTTCCTAATTGAAAGGGCGGCCAAGTAATGCAACCATTATTAAGGGCTTTTATCCAAAATATCAATCGAGGAATTTTGCACAAATTACCTTCTTTTTTTCTTCTCCTTTTTCTTTATTAATATATAATTCGATAGTAATGAAATCTTTCAAATTCAGTGAAAATACCAAAAAATGCTAACCGGTTGAACTAAAAACTTGTTGGATTGCCCAGAATACTCAAGACGTTATTTTTGACAGAATTTATTAGAATTCAGTATTTACACAAAGAAAGCTTATATCCCACATCTTCCATAGTAAAAACAATTTCATCATCATTTTGAGTTCAAAATTTTCCAAAGACTAATGTTAACATAGATCAAATAAAAAAGGCAAGAACGAAAATTACATCAAAGTGCCATTAAATAATTCCAACTTCCACATTTTGTTTTCCCTATAGAAAAAATTTATTCGATTTTCCAAGTCTAGTGGCATTTCCATAAACATCTCAACTATGCAACACTTTTGCATGCTGCTAATGGGAAACCACATAAACAATCATTCCCCAAAAAAGCACTAGCTGAGAAATTAGTCACAGGAAGCTTCCCACACAAATGGTTATAACTTACATTCAATTTTTCAAGCTTTGAAACCCCATTAGGCACTTTCCCAAAGACCTCATTCCTAGATAAATCCAAGTACTTCAACCTCTCTACAATCCTCAAACTCTCCAAGTTGAACTTTAACTTATTGCTCGAGGCCCAAAAGCCCACCAAGTAATCAGTCTTATTCAAAAGCCCAATAGCACTGCCTGAAATTTCATTTTGTGAGAGATCAATGAAATCATATATATAAGTCTCTGAAGGTTTCCAATCCTCTAATCTCAATTTAATTCCACACCTGGCTAGCTTCAGAGAGTAAATTATTGGTGATGACGTGGCCCATTTCAGAATTTCACCGAGGTGAAATTTGTTGTACGATAAATCAAGGGACTCTATGCCTTTCACACTCATATTGGGGAAAGGGTCAATTAGGTAATTTCGTGAAAGATCGAGGTTAAATATATCCGTGAGATTCGCAAAACTTCTCGGCATGACCCCCGAGAAACTGTTTTGCGAGAGATCTAGTGTGTCGAGGGTCTTGAAATTCTCGAGAAATTGGGGAATTTGACCATTGAGACCGGTTTGGGCGAGCTCGAGGTTGACCAGTTTTGGCGCCAAAAAGGAAATCGATGCTGGGAATTTCCCGGTAAATTTGTTGTGTAAGAGCCTGAGAATTCGGAGCTCCGAGAAGGATCCGAAAAATTCGAGTATGGGTCCGGATAGTTGGTGATGAGTGTGAACTCGTCAGTACTGTTCGTCGGATGGAGATGATCCTTCAACTTCCACAGATGGTCACCAGTGTGGTGCCTGCTACAACGCCTCCGATGCCAAAGTCAGAATATGAAACTCTCTTAAAAGAAAAGCAATATAAGATGAACAGAACAACAAATAAACAATCTCCTTTCTTACTTGTCTCCTCATTTTTTTTGGCGATGTCTGGGACATATATATCTTCTTATGGCCTCTAGCCGTTGGGGTAGTTATGGAGGTCTTAATGCTCCTTTTGGTAACGTCTGGGGCCGTTTAATGTGTCATCGCTGTCCTTCAACGGATTGTACAGTTGTCCCTGTAACCGTTTTGGGTTTGATTGCCTGCATTGAATGGTCTGGATATCTTCGTCAGTAAAGCATATAATTGACTCACCTAGCCAGAGTTTGGATTCGTCTGTATTGATGGGATCGTCCATGTGTAAATGAACTCGTCAGCTCCGTCAGTTGCCCCCCGATTCCGTGTTCATTATTTAAATGACGACCATAGAATGTGAAGAGTTTACAGTTTACGAGTGTCGTTTGGGATTTCGATTAGCATTAAATGCAAAGTGGTGGCGTTTCACAAATCGTGGCATACGTGGCACGTGCCGGTGGGTGGAGTTAATGCTTTGATTTGGTGGGACTATTGGGCTTACCGCTGGTTTTTCCAGTTTTCCAAAGCCTTAGTTTAAAACTTCTTCTTGTTCACTTTTTTCAAAAATCCTTCAATCATTTGCTTTGATCATCCTCTCCGGCGACCTCTCTCTGCAACCTTTCTCCGAACTGGCAATCGGCATGGTGGTGCTCCCTCTTCTGATCGCTTCCTTAAGGTACGCCCATTCTCCTGTGTTACTCTTCTTCGCCTTGTTGTGGCTTTGCATCTGATCTTTTTCTCTTTTCTCTTTTTGTTTGTTCTAAATTCCATGGGGGGTAGTTCGTCGTTGTGTCTTTTATTTGGTTTTCATGGTTTTAAAACCATGGTGCTTTGTTTTTAAATGACAAAGTCTCAGCCCTTGTTTACATGAAATGACACGTTTCTTACGTACACAGTCTCAGTCCTCACTTTCTCTCTCTCAAAGTAATGCTTGAGCTCGATTCAAGATCAATGGTTATATATACAAGGGCTTAAATTGACAAATGTATGTTCTTATTTTTGGAGGTGGGGTGGTCCAAATATTGCAGTTCCTTGTGCTATTGCCTTTTTTGGCTATATAAAAGGGCTTAAATTGACAAAGGTATGATCTTTTTTTTTTGATAATCACAAAGGTATGATCTTTCTCCTTCATTAGAGGGAGATGTGAACAATATTTACTTTGAAATATTCTGGATTTACCCAAATGTAAAATCATTTGTGTTGGAAATTTGCTGGTGCTGCCTGGACGTTACCTTCTGAAATTTGGTTAAATGTGTCTGTGTCTCAAAGAATCTGTTAAACCAGAGACTAATAAATACATGATGTTTGTATGCATGTGTGTATATGTATATATGGTTGAGTATGTATGTAGTGGCGTTGTTACTAGGAACTAAGAAGATTGAATTGGTAGTAATAGTATATGATGTGACATTGTGACCGGATTTTTAGAAGATGTCCTTTACTTGAAACTTGAAAGGAGCAAACTTTGTTGACTTTGATTTGATGATACTAGGTTATTTTGAAAATTTTTAAGCAAGCAAGAGTGGTTATAATAATGCCTTCTGTTATCCTGTCTTGTAAAACACAAGGCTTCAACCTTTTTTTTTCCTTCTCTTTTGGTGTTTTGATCTGGCTATGCAGTTTCTTTTTAATTGAAGAATCAAATTTTCATGTGAAGTCAAGAGTGATTATAATAAATGGAAATTACTTTCGAGTGCAAGTCAAATTCATTATTTTATTTTGTTATTGCATCAATTTCTATCATTGTTCTTTTATCTCTGGTTTCTTGTTATTGTGATGGTAAATTTTACAGAACTTTAAAATGATAACATTTTTGCGTTTAAAGCGAGGCCGACAAGGGTTTAGATTATCCGAGAAAGATAGTGAGAACTGAGAAGCGAGCGACTTTGCATTTTGCATCCCATATGGATATGGTATTCGTATTTAATGGACCGTTATCTTGTTGAAGTAATGCTAAAGGAAGTGCAAAAGGGGAGGAAGGTTGATTACACTTTCAACAATCATGCAGGGATAGATATGTTGATCTTGTTCAAGGAGACAATAGCATTACAACATGACAAAATTTTCTTGAACAGAGACAGTTTTCATGGGAAAAAATCAAGGCAAATGGTCACAGCTTATGGTGATGTTTTGGTTGCTTGTGGAAGGTGATTTGTCAACTTATTTTTAGTCTCATGTATCAGTTTCACTTATATGATGTGTATGTACTAAAAACTTTAAATATTTAGCTACAAGAATAGAATTTGGCCCCCCAAATGTTTGAGTTAGTCCAATGATGCTTATAAATTCCAATAGAATTTGTCAATCGATCTAGTAATTATAGAAACAAGGTAGTTTTTGTTTTCTCAAAATCGTTTTTTTTACATTTTTAATATCAAACTAGACAACTTTTGTATTCTCATTGGAGCTTAAAAGATAATAAGTTCTCTTAAAAATTATCTTGTGAAGATACATATGTGAAAGTTATTAATTTTATATATACAATATATTTTATAAACTGTCCAACTCTAATATCAAAATATAATTGTTTATATATATATGTGTGTGCATGTATGTGATGATTTATCTTGACTTGTTACTACTATATTAGTACCAAAATTTGGCCCCTCAAACAAAAAATCCTAGCTCTCCCTTGGTAATACAGAATCATGCCATAGTTAAATTATAACGATTTGTGTTTGATTTATGGAAATCCAGAGTCTGATGGACAATGTAGGTGTAGCCAAGTGTGTCAAGATATAGGCTGTAAAGGTGTTGGTGAAACTTTGTTTAGGCATGCTTAATTTATAAACAACCTGCAGCATTTTTTTTTTCGTTTTCAAGTAAATGGTCTGTTAGTGAGCAATTAGATCAATGTGGTGTCTAAATTTATATATACTAATAGCAAACTACTCAATACATGAGAATATATAATTATTTTAAGAAGGGATATAATATATAATTTATTTTCTAATTTTATTATAAATTTATTGTGGACCGAAATGGACCGAACTAGATTGAATTGAATTGAATCAAATGAGACCGAATGGACTTAACTGGACCGAATTTGACTAAAATTGATCAAATGGACCAAAGGGGACCGAATTGGACCGAGATAGACCGAACTGGACTGAATTGAATTAAATGAGACCGAAATGGACTTAACTGGACCGAATTTAATTAAAATGGATCTAATGGACCAAAGTGGACTGAATTGGACCAGTGACGCTGAAGTGGACCAAAATAGACTGAAGTGGGTGTTTATTATCTCTATTTCTTGAAATTTATGAAAATAAGATATGGTTCTCTAAGTAGGAGAATAACTTGACCTTGAATACCATATTTGCATACAGATATGAATACAATTGTAGAATAAAATTTTTGAGGGTGAATATAAACTAAAATTAAATAAATGCTGTTTGTAAGGACCCAATTTGAACTCTTGGCCCAAAAAGAAGTATGGACTTAAGCCCAAATAGCCCAAAGTAATAAATTTGTAGAGGGCGGGTTGTAGAACTGGGCTATAGTGAATTAGACAATGAGCTAATAGATTTTTGTGATAAAGAAAAAAGGATAGTAGACATTTACTAAAGAAGAAACGTCCTCGGCCAAATTCGAGAAGACCGATTCAAATATATTGCTATTGAGATTTGATTACAAGTTTGGTTCCAAACTGCTACAGTGTTTTTTCTCCTCCTTTCTCTCTCCCCCTTTCTTTAGGGATCTCCCACATTATATATCTCCTCCCTGGTAATCTTGGCACTCCATTTGTCAACCGTTTANTTAGTGCTGACTCCAAACCTAGGTGCTTACTCCTAGGTCATATCCCTTTATTTTTCATTGTTTCAATTTTGTTCTGGTTGTCCTACATTAGTTTTGGTATCAGAGCAATCACCGATCTGTTTGAAGCATCATCGCAAGTCAATCCAGGACCAGACAAAAAAAATAAAAAAGCTTTCATCGTATATTTTCCATCACCAGAAATCCAGCCACCACACCACCTTCAAAATCCCTTCACGACATCTTTGCCAAACCAACATTAGAAAACCATCTCTCCATACCCACACATATCAAGCCACCAAAAGGTTACCCATCAACCAAAGCCCTTTGACCCAACAACCAACAAACCCCATCTGTCAATCTTGGCCACCGTTGAAGCACCACACCAGCTGCCAGAAAAGCCAACCACCTCTGTTCTGCGCCGCCGCAAGCCCACCAGACTCATGAAAGCCGTGGTTGAGACTTCGCCGAACCCAACTGCGACACCAAGCTCAACCCAATCTTGTAAGGTAACTTGTAAATAGCCTGTGTTAAAATCCTAAAATCCTAGCACACTTCTCTTTGCAATATCCAATCCATATGACCTCACGTGATACATAACTTGTGACCGACCCATTAACCCCAGCACAAACCCGTTATAAAAAAAAAAATTCTTTACCTGGCCTAGTTTCCCTTTAAAAGTCCACCCATTAGCCCGATTTCCTAACAAACGCAAGTCTAAGCCTATTGTTTTTCCTAACAAACACAAGCCTAAGCCTATTTTTTGACAACCCAATACTATACCGACCCATAAAACCTTGCCTGACCAAAAATAAAAAGGTAGAAAATTAAGTTTTAGTCTTTGTGTATTGTGCCTCTAAGTTGGAGCTGGAAAATGACTTCCTTTGATATATATATAGAAAGCCTGAGAAGTAGCTTAAAGATAGAGAATTTGAGAAGCAAATTAAGGAGGTTGGGAATAGACTCCTTAACCCTCCATTGATGATCTTCTCACTCTTCTTGATAAAGTTGAAAATTTGTTGGCATATGTGGAGCAAGAACCATCCAAATCAATGCGAGATGCACTTTTACCCTCAGTGAAGGCATTGATCACTAATAAACTTTTGCGACATACTGAAATGGATGTGAAGGTTTCAGTTGTATCTTGCATTATTGAGATTACAAGGATAACAGCACCAGATGCCCTATATAAGGATGAGCAAATGAAAGAAATATTTCAGTTTATTGTGACAGCATTTAAAAATATGCCTCATGTGTCTACTCGCTCTTATAAGAAGGTGGTTTCAATTCTTGATACCATTGCAAAGGTCAAGTTATGCTTGGTGATGCTGGATCTTGAGTGTGATGCATTGGTTGTTGAGATGTTTCAAAGTTTCTTAAAGATAATTAGGTCCAACTATCCACCTGTTGTACTTTCAGCCATGGAAATAATTATGAATCTGGTTATAGATGAAAGTGAAGACTTTTCCTTAGATCTTCTCAGTTCACTTTTTGCTAGTGTAAGAAAGGAAAATTAGAATGTTTCACCTATGTCGTGGAAATTGGGGGAGCAAATAATCACTAGGATTAATGCCTAACTAAAAAAGATAATGGCACCCACTCAAAAAAAAAAAAAAAAATGCAGCTAGCTTGAGGGTGCACATGATATGAAAGCTGAAGTTGTTAAATGTGCTTCTGATCAACCTTCCATGGTGCTTGAAGATCTACATCTTGGTGAAGTCGAAGAGGTTCAAACCACACTGTTTCCTATGGTTCATAAGGTTCAAAACGAGATTATACTAATTCCGCACATTGATTTTGTTATTCCAAATGAGTTTGATGCGGTGGAATTCAAGGTTTTTCTTTTCCTTGTACTCCCTAAGGTGATTCCAGACTTGAAGCAAGTGTTACTTGTCAGCATCCTAATCCTTCAATGCTTTAAAACTTGAGGTCGAGTTTTCTCCAACCTGAAAAGAATGATGCAGGAGACGCGAGAAGATTTTTATTTTTTATTATTTATGTTTGCAAGTCAATTGTTTTTTTTTTTTTAGGTCCTAGTAGCTTATTAGGCTATTAATATTTTAATTTGGAAGCAAGGTTATTTTCATAATAAGGCAATTAGGGTTTCCTAGCCAATTAGAACTAGGGTTCAGCAATCCTTTATAAACAACCTATTATACTCCTTAAGGAAATAGCTGATATTTTGATGAATAAAAAAATGGTCGTTTGGTCTTTCTTTGGTTTGGTGCTGACTCCAGGTTTATCCTAGGTGCTGACTCCTAATGGTTTCCCCGCTTGATGCTGACTCCAAGTCAGGCCTAGGTGCTTACTGCTAGGTCATATCCTTTTATTTTTCCGTTGTTTCAATTTTGTTCTGATTGTCCTATGACAGTCTGTGTCGCAAAGAATCTGTTAAACCAGAGACTAATAAATACATAATGTATGTATGCATGTGTGTATATGTATGGTTGAGTATGTATTAGTGTTGTTACTATAAGAACTAAGAAGATTGAATTTGTAGTAATAGTATATGATGTGACATTGTGACTGGATTTTTGGAAGATGTCCCTTACTTGAAAGGAGCAAACTTTGTTGACTTTGATTTGATGATACTTAGTTATTTTAAAAATTTTTAAGCAATCAAGAGTGATTATAATAATGCTTTCTGTTATCCTGTCCTGTAAAACACAAGGCTTCAACTTTTTTTTTTCTTCTCTTTTGGTGTTTTGATCTGGCTATGCAGTTTCTCTTTAATTGAAGAATCAAATTTTCATGTGAAGCCAAAGAGTGATTAGAATGAATGGAAATTACTTTCGAGTGCAAGTCAAATTCATTATTTTATTTGTTATTGCTTCAATTTCTATCATTGTTCTTTTATTTCTGGTTTCTTGTTATTGTGATGGTAAATTTTAGAGCGAGGCCGACAAGGGTTTAGATTATCCAAGAAAGATGATCCAAGAAAGACAGTGAGAATTGAGGAGCGAGCGACTTTGCATTTTGCATCCCATTTGGATATGGTATTCTTATTTAATGGACCGTTATCTTATTGAAGTAATGCTAAAGGAAGTGCAAAAGGGGAGGAAGGTTGATTACACTTTCAATAATCAAGCAGGGATAGATATGTTGATCTTGTTCAAGGAGACAATAGCATTACAACATGACAAAATTTTCTTGAACAGAGACAGTTTTCATGGGAAAAAATCAAGGCAAATGGTCACAGCTTATGGTGATGTTTTGGTTGCTTGTGGAAGGCGATTTGTCAACTTATTTTTAGTCTCATGTATCAGTTTCACTTATATGTTGTTATTGGCTAAAAGTTTGTAATACAGAATCTTGCCAAAGTTAAATTATAGCGATTTGTGTTTGTTTATGGAAATCCAGTGTCCGATGGACAATATAGGTGTAGCCAAGTGTGTCAAGAAATAGGCTGTCAAGATTAGGCATGCTTAATTATAAGCAACTTGCAGCATTTTTTCTTTTTTTCTTTTTTCAAGTAAATGGTCTGTTGGTGAGCAATTAGATCAATGTGGTGTCTAAATTTATATATACTAATAGCAAACTACTCGATACATAAGAATATATAATTATTTTGAGAAGGGATATAATATATAATTTATTTTCTAATTTTATCATAAATTTATTGTGGACCGAAATGGACCGAGATGGACCGAACTAGATTGAATTGATCAAATGAGACTGAAATGGACTTAGCTAGACCAAATTTGATTAAAATGGCTTGAATGGACCAAAGGAGACTGAATTGGACTGATATGGACCGAAATGGACTTAACTGGACTGAATTTAATTAAAATGTATTGAATGGACCAAAGTGGACCAAATTGGACCAATGAGGCTGAAGTGGACCAAAATAGACCAAAGTGGGTGTTTATTATCTCTATTTCTTGAAATTGATGAAAATAAGATATGGTTCTCTAAGTAGGAGAATAACTGAACCCTTTAACCTGCCATTGAATACTATATTTGCATATGAATATGAATACAGTGGTAGAATAAAAATTTTTAGGGTGAATATAAAGTAAAATTAAATAAATGGTGTCTATGTCCAAGTTTTTTTTTTGAGAAATTGTCTACGTCCAAGTTGTTTGTATTACATGTGTTTTCTATTATAAGTTATATTTAGGTTCAAGAATGTGTAAAGTCATGGTAATAAAAAGTGATGGTCCTATCATGATTAGTAAGTTACAATTAGTTTTAAAAACATGTAAAGACAATGCATTGACATACATATGCTAATTATGTTCATATAGTGATGTCATGTTATAGGTGTTGCCATGTCAGTGATATTTTGGTCTCTAGTAAGTGAGCAATTAGATTTATTTGATCAATGCATG
The DNA here is from genome assembly GCF_002906115.3 of Quercus suber. Classification (NCBI taxonomy): domain Eukaryota; kingdom Viridiplantae; phylum Streptophyta; class Magnoliopsida; order Fagales; family Fagaceae; genus Quercus; species Quercus suber. The sequence goes on from NW_027069824.1 coordinate 184,626, forward strand.
TGTTACATCTAAGTTCTGACAGACATATATGAGAAAGAGGGTGTAAGTTTTACTTTTGCGGCGTCATGGTAGCCACCATGGGTAAGTTTTTCTTTTACAGGGCCAGTTTGAATGGATGGTAAAATATTAGTATATACTTTGCCTATAATTTTGATAAGTAAATAGTGCTTTCAATTCCCATAACAACATATAATTCTCATAGTGACAATATAGAGAATAACCTAGGAGAGAATAATCGGTTAGCTAGTTATGATTTTTTTTTCCTTAAACTTGTTTGTGCTCCTTACAATGAGAATGGGTTTGTGCTCTTTACAATTAGCTATACAAGATTTGCACCATTATTATATTTTTTTAGCATGGACAACTCTCTCATCAAGGTTGGTACGTAATTTTTTGGTTTTGTGTAATACTCAAGTCGTAAACATGACTAAAGTCTTGAGTTCTAATTATCAATATTGATGATTTTCTCTCGAGTCTCGATCGGTCATGTAAGTTATAAGTAAATAATAATATTGAACTAGGCTTAGATTATATTTAATCCCATATTTTGTTCATAGTGGAGAGTAAATATTTATAAATAAATGTTATTGAATAAGTAGTGGCTTTGTCTTCCAAACAAGGCCACATGAACGTGAGATTCTCTCTCTCTTATACTTTAAAGACAAAGAAACATGTAATTCCTTTTTGGGATAGTATATGGAGGATAGCGTAGGAAACTTATAGATTTGTNTTATTTGATCAATGCATGTGTGTGCACGCACTACTCATATTTCATATTGAATCAATCACAGATTCACAGCAGCATTTTGTCTGGAAAGATGTGTGTTTTTTATTTTTATGAATGTAAAGATGTGTTTTGATGCTTTCTTGAAACAAGGAAAAAAAAAAAAAAGAAAGAAAACGTTTCCCTCCACCCTTATGAATATAAATCATATTGATCATGCCTGGAACTGGAAGCAAGTCATAATAAGATATGTTTTTTTGTATTGGTGCATACCTGATTCTTATATGTTGTAAGTTGTAACTAAACTGCTTTGAAAGTTTGTCATACAATGGCCACATATGCATTAATTTGTGTTCTACATTTTTTTCCCTTCTTTTTATTTTCTGTTTTTTAGTTTGTACGTTCGCTTCTCTTCTCCTATGAAGTCCAACATGCAATCTTTCGGCTTTTAGTTGTCATTTATTTATATATTATTTCATTAAGACAAGGTTAATATTCTAATTTTTGCTTAATTTTTATATTATTTCATTAAGACAATTGGAATTTCTTGACTTTTCTTCCCTTTGTTTTCTTGTTGTGGAACCAATTTAAATCACACAAGGTTTTTGCATCTCAATGCGGTGACTGGTCCACCGACCAATAATAGAGAATCCCGTCTACATATTTGGCTTAGAAAATCAATACTTATTAACTCTCCTCCTTTAGCTTGGGAAGCTTCAAAAACAATTAAAAATTAAGAAAAACAACCCCTTAACCAATCAAAATAAGAAATATATATATATATATATATTCTTTTCTATTGTTTACAAAACCTAGACAAACCCTTCTATATATATATATATATATATTTGTTTTCCACTTTTCCTTTCTTAATTTGACCGTACATCTAAGTTCTGACAGACATATATGAGAAAGAGGTGTAAGTTTTACTGTTGCGGCGTCATGGTAGCCACCATGGGTAAGTTTTTCTTTTACAGGGCCAGTTTGAATGGATGGTAAAATATTAGTATATACTTTGCCTATAATTTTGATAAGTAAATAGTCTTTCAATTCCCATAACAACATATAATTCTCATAGTGACAATATAGAGAATAACCTAGGAGAGAATAATCGGTTAGCTAGTTATGATTTTTTTTTCCTTAAACTTGTTTGTGCTCCTTACAATGAGAATGGGTTTGTGCTCTTTACAATTAGCTATACAAGATTTGCACCATTATTATATTTTTAGCATGGACAACTCTCTCATCAAGGTTGGTACGTAATTTTTTGGTTTTGTGTAATACTCAAGTCGTAAACATGATTTGTTATGATTTAGAAAAAAAAAAAAAAGAAAAAAAAAGAAAAAGAAAAAGTTGTCTGTGCTCCTTGCAAAGTTACAAGTGGTTTTATTGTTTTGGTTTGTAATATTTACAAGAAGTTATACACGATGTTGATGATAACTATTGTTATTATTATTTTGTTTTGTAATACTATTAATTTTGCATGTTCGTACTCTCATGATTTGAATTGATTTATGTTTGTAGGAGATGTACTTTGGCTAATTCCAGTAATCTTGCTAGTACTTGCTTGGGTTAGTTTTGTTATTTGCATGCCAATCGATGGTGATCACTGTACCGATTGTCTTGACTCAATTTTCTATGGAGATGGTTCGAGCACTCGAAATTCAGAGATCGGGTCAGAAACTGATGTTATCTCGAGTTCATCTTCAACCAATTCATCAATCATATCATCTATCTATTCTGCTGATTATGATCACATAGAGATTAATGTTATCGATCATTTCCCAACAATTGTACTTGGAGAGAGTCGTCGACTACCTAGGCTTAATCAGGCCACTTGTGCAATATGTTTGGGTGAGTATGAGCCCAAAGATACATTGCGAATTGTTCCAGTGTGCAACCACTACTTCCATGCACAATGCATAGATCCTTGGCTTAAATTAAATTTCACATGCCCGCTGTGTCGAAAAAGCTAATGTCAATGATGAACAAGATTTGTTTTTTATTAGAACTTTTTCCAAGGATTTGGCAACATTTAAAATTGATCAATGCATGTCTTTGTTTATAGTAATGTCTGAATTTGCTTATTAATTGCACTATCGTGCATTGTAAGGACCAAGGACATACTCTTTCCCCCCTTAATTTCATTGAGAACTGAAAGGGGAAAAATATCTCTTAGGCCCAAATAGACGGATCCATCATTTGCACGGGCCCTCTGTGGACGGAACTGATGTGAACGGGCCGGACATGGACGGGTTGAATTATGGTGGGCTAGTTATCCATGGGCCTGCTGAGCCCTTAAGGAGGGATATTTTGGCCCATTCTCGTAAGAGCCCAAATAGAGTCCTTGCACTAGTAGGACTTCGGAAATCTTGTATACTTGGTAAAAATTTTCCGCATAAGGAGGAGACTTGTTCATCACGTTTGGGACTCCACAAGAAGAGTCCTATAAGGAAAAGACTTCCGCACCAAGGAAGGGATGTCAATCTCAAGCCCCTATAAAAGCCCCAATACCCTCATAAGCCAAGGGACGCATAATTAACCTACTCTAGCACTCTAGAGTTGTGAACATACTTTCTAACTTGACCTTCGGAGGGTATTTGGCCGGCACCACACCGGTGCTCTCTGTTAGGTCCTCTTTTCTTTGTGCAGGTATCGTTTCAAGGTTACGAGCATTGTGCAACTCACTGTTGATATTTTCGGCATCATCAGTTGGCGCCGTCTGTGGGAAACGCTTTTAAGTGATTAAGCCACATTATCGTTTCCCGGACTAAAGGGTTGCATGGTACTCACTCGCTCAATGGCAACTACGAATGACGTACAAGGAGAGGAACCACCCACGACTGCCCTTGAGAGACAAGTTCAAACTCTCGGTGCCGCCGTGGAGCGTCTCACCAAACGGAACCTCGACTTGGAAGAACAGCTGCGCCAGAAGAATGCAGCGCTAAATAACCGACCGAAAGATCAGGAAGGGACTAGCGCTCCAAACGGGAATCAGGAGAGACCTGAGGGCAGCCACGCCCCAAGTAGGAATCAGGAGAGACCTGAGGGCAGCCACGCCCCAAGCAGGCCGGAGAGGCAGCACGTGAGCATGCCATCCCTCATGGATGCGACTCCACCACATATAGCCGCCGAGATGCAGGCAATGAGGGAACAAATGGAGGTCATGATGAACGCCCTCAAGGGGCGAGTCTCCAGTGACCTTGACGACCTGGTCAATCGTACCGATTCACCCTTCACTACTGCCGTGAACTCCTCCCCCCTACCCCACAAGTTTCGCATGCCGAATATAGATAGCTATGACGGGATGAAGGATCCTCTTGATCATCTGGAAACTTTCAAAACCCTGATGCATCTACAGGGGGTACCGGACGAAATCATGTGCAGGGCCTTCCCAACTACACTGAAGGGTTCCGCGAGGATTTGGTTCAGTCGGCTGACGCCGAACTCAATCAGCACTTTCAAGGAACTAAGCGCTCAGTTCACTTCGCACTTCATAGGAGGACACAGGTACAAGAAGTCTACGGCATGTTTGATGAGCATCAGGCAGAGAGAGGACGAGACGCTAAGATCTTACATAAACCGCTTCAATAAGGAAGCCCTCTCAATTGACGAAGCCGACGACAAGATACTGGTGGCAGCTTTCACAAACGGATTGCGGGAGGGCAAGTTTTTGTTCTCACTATACAAAAACGACCCCAAAACCATGTCGGAAGTACTCTACAGGGCCACCAAATACATGAACGCTGAAGACGCGCTGCTTGCACTTGCTAGTACTTGCTTGGGTTAGTTTTGTTATTTGCATGCCAATCGATGGTGATCACTGTACCGATTGTCTTGACTCAATTTTCTATGGAGATGGTTCGAGCACTCGAAATTCAGAGATCGGGTCAGAAACTGATGTTATCTCGAGTTCATCTTCAACCAATTCATCAATCATATCATCTATCTATTCTGCTGATTATGATCACATAGAGATTAATGTTATCGATCATTTCCCAACAATTGTACTTGGAGAGAGTCGTCGACTACCTAGGCTTAATCAGGCCACTTGTGCAATATGTTTGGGTGAGTATGAGCCCAAAGATACATTGCGAATTGTTCCAGTGTGCAACCACTACTTCCATGCACAATGCATAGATCCTTGGCTTAAATTAAATTTCACATGCCCGCTGTGTCGAAAAAGCTAATGTCAATGATGAACAAGATTTGTTTTTTATTAGAATTTTTTCCAAGGATTTGGCAACATTTAAAATTGATCAATTCATGTCTTTGTTTATAGTAATGTCTGAATTTGCTTATTAATCGCACTATCGTGCATTGTAAGGACCAAGGACATACTCTTTCCCCCCCTTAATTTCATTGAGAACTATTTAGTAATTGAAGTACATGGAATTATGGAAGAAGTTGCATTGATTTTGCGTTTATTTTTGTTCTTTTCCCCAATGTAGTTGAAGACTAAATTTGCTCTTTAGATTTGCTTTCACGTGTTGTTGGGGTTTAATCGAATCTAAACTAAATAGCAAACTCTATTGTGAGCTATTTTGTAACTATTTGTACGTTAGCTTTGGCCAAAAAAGACCCCACCCTACCTAAAATAAAAATCGATTGGAACTAGAAGTGCATCGAGTAACTGAAAATAAGATAAATAGTCAGAGTTAAGTGTTGTTAGTTACTCAACTTACTCTGTCTAGTGATATGGTGTTAGTAGCAACTTGTTCATGCTTAGTTTTAGTATTCACTTATTTCTCAAAAAAAAAAAAAAAAAAAGTTTTAGTATTCACTTTGGATTGTACAGCTTTTCTTTTTTTGAGAAAAATATTTTTCAACTTGATTTGATTCTTTATGAAACTGCTTATTCATTCATCCATCCAACAATAAAAGGGGTAGGAGGAGGAATGAAAATTTACAGATGGATGTGATAACCGAAGAGAAAGAGATATTTATATTTGATTTTAACGAGTCTAAAAACACAATATTTTTCAGAATTATTTTGTTTATTACAATTTATGCATTATTAAATATAGTATAGGTGATTAACTCAACCACATCAGCGTTCAGTCTATTTTATCTACTACGGTTCACACAGTTCAGTTCGGTCCATTTCAATCTACTCGATCCAATTTGCTAAAAAAAAAAGAAAATGAAAAAAAAAAAGTCATGTGTGAATATATATATATTCCTCCCCTTGGATTTAATATTTTTATAAGGCTTTCTATAGTGTAGCTCTACCTGCTGCCACCTTCAATTCACATTACTCAGGAATGTCTAAATATGTTGCATCGTGTCTTCTTTCAAGGGCGGTACCATCTAGAGGCCCAAGTTTGTACCAATTCTTGCTAATTGAAATTCTAAACCTCACTAATCCATTACGGAGCCCATGTCCATACCATCTTATTTTTGTACTACCTTTGCCATGAGCCCAGCTGCCCAGGTTATTGAAATCATTGCTAAGGGCCTAAGACTGACACCACTCCCTCTAATTCCTCTTTTCTTTTCTTTTTTTCCTTTATTTTTCGGTAAACACTAATTCCTTTCAACACCTTCATTACCATTTTTTAATTGGATAAACAGTATGAACTATATTATTATTTTGAAAATTATACTCAATGTTCTAATTTAATATTTTCACTCAGTGTAAGCTTATTTGTTAATTCAATTTTTTTAGTTGTTTGGCGTATCGGTTGATAAATGATATAACTGGTGGTTTTAATTGTTTAAATTTTGGTTAAATTTTTTGTTATGAAAACTAGTTCAAAATGGGATTGCTTATATTCTCTAAATTATAAATTAGTTCCAAAGTTGTTTCTTTCATCTATTGTGTCAGTGATAATTTTCTATTATTATTATCATTTAAACATGATGTGATAAATCTTTAGAATTTAATTAAAAACACTTACATAATGTTTAATTTGTCAAAAACCTAGTGTGTAAAAAGGTTAATTATTCAAATTGAAACTATAATAACTAAATTGAGATCGTATCAAAGTTCAAAGATAGTATGGGTATCCTGTAATCAAACAAAAAAACTAAATTCAAATCATGCTTACAAAAAAATCGGAAATTCAATTATGTCTTGCAACGATAGTTGTAAAACAAAATAATAATGAAATTGGTAAAAGTATGTAGATAAATACTAATTAATTTACCATTTGCAAAGCTTAAATATTTCAAATTCTATTATATTGATAATGATGGTGTCACCAAAAAAGCAAACTGCTAAACTCGTCCATATAGCTCGTCCACAGGAAAACAACCCCATTTGTTGTAAGCTCGTCCATCCGTCTGTCCAGACGGACAAGCTCGTCCTAGGATTCACTCGTCCATCAAACTAGCAAGATGGACGAGGGTCCTAAAAATCTCCTCTGCACTCCGCTTGTCTATTAGAATGTAACCGTTCCTCCTTTGAAAACGGGTATAATCAATTGAATCCAAATGAAATAACCTCCAAAGCAGTTATGGGAGTTACCTCAGAATCTTTCGAACTACACAACGCTTGAAGAAATAATTGCCTTAGAAGACACTATATAAAGGCTCTTCTATTGAAACGCGAGAGGTAACTCAGAAATTTTACATCCAAAAATTCTTTCCCTTCATGAGAATTGAGAATTCACTAACTTCACTATCGGAGGATTTTTGGCCGGCCTCCACCGATCTCCTCTGACTTGTTGTTTCTTTTCTTCAAGATTTGGCTTGTAGATCATTACGTCCGGAAATTTTAGCCTACTAATTCATTGGATTCATTAGATAATATTTGTGGTGGTAAAAAAACAAATATTGTGCCAATTACAATGACTAAGGGGCTATTTGGATCATTAATTTTCATAACTCATAACTCTGTTTCCATAACTCAAAAATGGTGGGACCTATAGCGAGAAGTCCGTTTGGAAGCACCATAACTCTGTTTCCAGTTTTTTGTTTCCATAACTTATAACTTAATGGCATTTTTGCAATTAAACACACATGAGGGATCCACTAGTCATAACTCAGCTACACCTTTTGACCAATTTACCTTATTCTTTTTTTTAGATCAACTCGTCTTCTTCCGTTCTTCCTTTTTTCTTTTTTCTTTTTCCCTTCTTCTTTCACTGGGTTTGGGTTTCTGGGTTTCAGTTTTTTTTTTTTTTTTTTCTTCTTCTTCTTCTTTCACTAGGATCATTTTTTTTTTTTTTTTCACTGGGTTCATGTGATCTGGGTACTGGGGAAAAAAAAAAAAACTGACTGAGTGATAGGTATGGGACCCACAAATAGTATGAAAAATATTGAGTGATAGCAAGTGAGTGATGGTGCCAAACGAGTGTGGTATTTTAAAGTGATGAATGATGAGTAATGAAAATTGAGTGATGAAAAAAAGTGATCCAAACAACTGATTAAGAAGAAATGAAGGATGATTAGATTATCCTTTCATATATGAACTACTCTCCCGAGATACAAAGAGTTGCATAGAAAGCTAAAAAATATCATCTCTCTTCAACTGGAGTAATTTTCTCTCTCTAGTTCTTTCTTAGGTTTTTCTCTTCGAATTTCCCAATTCCCTCTCTGTTGCATCTTCCTCCCCTTTTATAGACATTTTTCCTTCCCTTATCTCCCCAACTGGATTTTCGGGATACTTGTCATATCATCCTTTTGTTATGCCTTCCTTTCATCATGAAATGGAATTTTGGGGAGTGTCTACACTATTCAGGCTAATTTATATGCATTTAATGTAGAAGAGATTAGGTAGAGAACCTCTCATTAATGCGAAGACGACTGTCTCTGTGATTCTTATCCTCTCAAAGTGTTTCCTGAGGCGAATCTAATGGTGGGGGCATCTTGGATAAAAAAGGAATTGGTTGCCCATGGTCCCTTACGTATCCGCTGAAGGACATGCCATGCTTATTATCTCATATAAGAGTTTCGGTAATGGTGACTAACTCGAATCTCCACAGGACCTATTTTGGGAAATTTCCCTTTTATTCCTCAAGCGTTCTTGCTCCTATCCCCCAGCCCCCCCCAAACAATATTAGTAAAAGAATAAATTTTAACTTTGAATTACGAAACTAATAAGACTATTCATTTATATTATTTAGACAAGTTACACAACACATTACAAAATTCACGTGATTAAAACCTTTTTATTAGTGAAAAATTAAAAATCCTAATATATTTTCATCCTTGAAAATTTTTTCTTAAATTGAGGCATAGGCCTAAATTCAGCAAGCCCCGCAGTAGTAAAGTACCGGTGGCTCCCACGTGTGATCGTGTCATCCCACCTAAACCAAACAGGATTTTAAAAATTCCTAAGCCAACGTAAAACAGCAATCACAAGTAATGATTCCACACAGACAATTATTTTTATTTTTTCATTTTTCTAAACCAAAAACAGAAAAACCTGCCCAAAACCAAAACTTAATTAAGAAAAATCAAATTAAATAATTAAAAAAAAAACCAGTCTCGCTCTCGTACCCACCCAGTCTCCACAGAAAAAGAGAGAGAGAGAAAGGAAACAGTACATCCCCTCTGATCTACGAAGGAAACCTCAATTCCCTCTTCTCCTCCTAAATTTATCTATTTCTTTTTTTCACAAATTCACAAAATTGTCAAATATTCATCCAATTCCTTTTTTTTTTTTTTTGGTATGAAATTAGTTTGATTTTATAGAAAATTCAAACAGAGAAAACCAAAACCAAAAATGTCGTTGAATATGAAAACCCTAACGCAAGCTCTAGCGAAGACCGCAGCGGTGATCGAGAAGACTGTACAAACCACCGTGCAGGACGTCACCGGGCCAAAACCGCTCCAGGACTACGATCTTCTCGACCCGATCGGGTCGGCGGGTCCGGGTTTAGCTTGGAGGCTATACTCCGCCAAGGCGCGTGACTCCACGCGCCCCCAGCAGTACCCGGTGGTGTGCGTGTGGGTGCTCGACAAGAAGGCGCTGTCGGAGGCACGCGCGCGTGCGGGGCTCTCGAAGGCCGCGGAGGACGGGTTTTTCGATTTGGTGCGCGCGGATGCGGCGAGGCTCGTGAGGCTGAGGCACCCTGGGGTGGTCCACGTGGTGCAGGCTTTTGACGAGAGTAAGAATGCCATGGCGATGGTGACTGAGCCGCTTTTCGCGTCGGTGGCGAATGCGCTTGGGGATGTGGAGAATGTGCCTAAAGTGCCTAAGGAGCTCAAGGGAATGGTAATTCACTAATTTGTGGGTTTTTTTTTTTTTTTTTTTTGGTTTTGTAATTTTGAATGTAGTTTATTTTTTTTTTTTTTTTTTTTTTTTTTGGGTTTTGTAATTTTTGAATGTAGCTTGTAATTTGAGAGGTTGTGAATTAGTGAAGAATGTGTGTTTATGTGATTTAGTTAGTGCTTGATTGGAATCGAGAGCTTATATGTGATTTAGTGAGTGTTGGATTGAATGCCTAATTGAAGTGAATTAAATTTGAGAGCTTTTATGGGGATTTAGTGAATGCCCATTTGAAGAATTTTAAATTTTTGTTTAAATGTGATTTAGTGAGTGCCCAATGTGAAGGGCTTTAATGGTTTTAAGTGATTTAGTGAATGCCCACTTGAATTGAATTAAATTTGAGAGCTTTACATGTGATTTTAGTGAGTGCCATTTGAAGAATTTTGAGTTTTTATTTTTATTTTATTTATTTATTGTGATTTATTGAATGCTTGTTTGAAAGAATTTGAGTTGTGCTAGTGAATGTCCGCCTGAGAGTTCTGATGTTTCTATGTGATTTAGTGAATGCTCCATTTTGAAGGTTTGAAGAGATATGTTGTTTTTTGTGTATGCTGGTCTGAATTTGAAGAGTTAAGTGTATGTCTCTATGTGATTTAGTTAATGCGTAATTGGAATTGAGAGCTCATAGTTATATGATTTAGTCCATTGGAAGGGTTCTAATGGTTTTATGTGATTTAGTGAATGCCCACTTGAAGTGAATTAAATTTGAGAGCTTACATGCGATTTATGAGTTCCCCCATTTGAAGGATTTTGATGGTTCTTTTTAATGTGATTTAGTGAATGCTTGTTTGAAAAGAACTTATCAAAAAAAATGAAAAAAGAATGCTTGTTTGAAAAGATTTGAGTAGCGCTATTGAATGCTCACTTGAAGAATTATAATGTTTCTATGTGATTTAGTGAATGTCCATATGAAGGTTTGAATTGAAATGTGATTCTCAATGCCATTCTGAAAAAAAGTGCGTATTCTTCAGGCTATAGGTTGTGCACTATGTTCTATCTAGTTTGCTGACATAGGGACATTTAAAAAAAAAATCACAGGAAATGGGTTTGTTGGAGGTGAAGCATGGCTTGCTCCAGATGGCGGAAACCTTGGACTTTCTCCATAACAATGCACGCCTTATTCATCGGGCTATATCACCTGAGGTTAAATCTTATTTACTCTCTCTCTCTCTCTCTCTTTTTAATTTCTAGCCATGTGGCAGTGATAATTTGTGTAAGTTGGAGTTCCATATTTGTCTGTGTTCCCTTTTATTTTCCCCAAGTTGTTCTGAAGAAAAACATAGTGGTTTTTTAGGATTTATCTTGAGACTAGATCACCAAGAAAGAACAACTTTATTGGATATCAAAATAATTTATTACTTTAGATGCTTTTATAACCTGGTGTTCAGTGGCTCACTACTTCTAACAAATGCTCTGGAATTTTTGGGTTGCCTTAGTATTTTGCATAAGCATAATTATTTTATGAGTGTGAATGATATAAAATGCTTATGAGATTATAACTTTGGCAAGTTCAGTCCTCATATCTTATGCATATTTAAAGATGTATAATATAAAATATTCCTTATATGCATTCGTTTGCTTGATCTCTTGCATTAGGTTTTTACATGTATGGAATCTTTTAATCATAATACTTGTGAAAAGCTTCTGGTGTTGGTTCTTTTAGCTTGGGTTTATGAGATGTTGGATATGAATGTGTAATTATGAAGTTCATACTCTGCAGAATGTCCTTATTACCTCAAGTGGAGCTTGGAAGCTTGGTGGATTTGGTTTTGCAATTTCAACAGATCAAGCCTTAGGCGATATGGCAAATTTTCCGGCTTTCCATTATGCTGTGAGTGAAATTTTTGACTGGATTAGGAAGTAAAGAACCTTCAATTTGATTTTGCCTGGCTCCTTCTTTTATTATTTAAAATACCTGAGTTCTGGTTTCTCTGGTAGATTTTTATTTTGGGTAAGTAACTGTTAGTGGATACTTTATATGAATTCATGTGAATTTGTTAATCTTTTAGAGAAGTGATATGATCATATATGTTTTCTATGGTGTTTTATGGGCAAATATATACTTATACATTGTGATTCTTGCTTACACTGTTCATGAATCCGTAAATGTTCTCTTCTACCTATGTTTACCTGTTTGCTTCTGTCCCTATTGACATGTTTGCCACAAAGCAGCTGTATTGGCTACAACTTTGAAGTGGTTTGTTGTGCACTCTGGACTATTCTATGTTTATTTAGAGCCCATTTACAATTTTAAGAGTTATGTAATGCTTGTTGTGTGCAAGTGTTGATACATATTATGGATTGTACAGGAATATGATGTTGAAGATTCTGTACTACCCCTTCAGCCATCACTGAATTACACTGCTCCTGAATATGTTCGGAGCAAAGCTTCTTCAGGTGGATGTTCGTCTGATATTTTCAGTTTTGGTTGCCTTGCATTCCACTTGATAGCTCGAAAGCCTTTGTTCAACTGCAACAACAATGTCAAGATGGTATGTGTAATTTAGAAGTCTAGATTCTTTCAGGTCGAAAATTGAGCTTTGATTTTCTAATATCAAGAGTTTTATGGTTGTGCGCTAATCTATCTATGGATAGGTTTTCTCTTACCTTTTGGCTGCTACTTCCCTCTTATGTGCATTTATACAGATTTATGCAATTGGTCTCTAATTGTGTAAACTGGCAACCTTTCTCTTAGATGGTCTAGCTTGTGACTCATTGAACCCCTTGGACTTTTGCAACTTGAGCAGGTTTGGAAAGATATGTGTGAGCGTGACATGTAGAATTTTAGAAATTGGACGAGCTCAAGATATATGGTCTGAATGTTGTGCTATTAAGACATAATATGCTCATGAAATGAAGAAATTCATTTAAACATGGGAACGAATTTTATTGATAAAATGTTAAAAATCTGAAGGAGGTCACTTCAGATGGTCAAGTCATGTTCAAAAGAGAGTTTTTAGTACACCAGTGAAAGAGTGATTTAGGGTCTGTTTGTATATAACTAATTTTTGTTGAAACTGAAACTGAAAGCACTATAGCAAAATAATTTTTAAATATGTGAATAGTGCTGTGTGATCTATTTTTAATATTTTTAAATGCATGAACAGTGCATATACTGTTCATGAACAGTGAATTTTGTCTCAAAAAGTCAATCATTGCAGCTTAAAAAAAAAAAAAAAAAAAAAAGAGAACGCAGATGCTGAGATAATTGGTATCCAAACGGATACTTAATTCAAGTTGAGGGAATGGAGAGATGTAGAAAATGGACTAAAATAAGATTGGTATAAGTACTAAAAAAGGACATGTTAATTAAGTAGGTGATAGATGGTATTTTGGATAAGATAGAATGACAAATAAGAAATCCCCAAATTTTTGGGACCGGGGGGGGGGGGGTGGGGTGTCGTGTTGTTGATGAGCTCAAGATATGCTAGACAAACTTAAAAATTGAAGACTTGAATAGAATGTAGGAGTTAAAGCTCTGTTAATCTCATAATACCCCTCATAAACTGAAAACCCATAACCCCAGTTGTGATGGGAATACCTTTTAGTTGACCTGTGTCTGTTTGAACAGCCTCAAGTACGTGCGAAGAAATGATCAAAAGGGCTGTATTTGCCAGAGAATTGGCAGTTCTTATTGTAATGCATGACTGCTTAAGCGTGGGATTCACTGCAAATATTTGGGACCCTATTTATCTCTTTGGGCTTTTATTGAATCGAGAAATAGGTTTGATTGTCTATCTTTTAGATAGGATATATATAAGGCATCCTCCAGATAATTCAAATCGAAGTAGCTGAGCTGAGTATCATAGTTAGAGGTTCCTTGCTTTAATTTCAATTGAAGAGTTGAGAAGCCTTGTACTCCAATGATATATGTTGGACTCTGCCTTCCACCCCCACTTCCCTTTCTTTTTATGCCCATCTTGTTTTGGGAGATCGGGTGGCCCAAAATGGTTTCAGTTGTCAGAAATTTGATCTTTTGACTTCATTAGGGGGAGATATGAACCGTGTACTTTGTACTCTAGATGTACCCAGATGCAAATGTATTTGTGCTGGGAATTTGCTGGTGCAGCCTGCGTGTTGCCTTCTACAGTTTGGCTAGATTTGTAAGATGTGTCTGGGTCTCAAAGAATCTATTAAACAACAGACTCAACATGGTTTATAGGCATGCAAAAAGCACCATCCATTGAGGTTTTTCTTAGTATAAGTTAGTTAGCATAGAATGAGAACATTATCAAATCACTTTACCTTTTTTTTATTTTTTATTTTCATTGTATTCTTAGAAATAAAACCAAGAGAATCATAAACATAATATACCTGCTGTAAAATGTTTAGCACTATGAACTTATCCAAAAATAGCATTGAACAAAATTTAAATGAGAAGAATCAACTTGATGAAAATTTTATAATTCTGTCTTGGCTAATGATGGGTAATTCTTGTGTTTAACTTATATATATATATAAAAGATGTTTAATTCTTGTGTTCCTTTTCTGCAGTACATGAATACCTTGACTTACTTATCCAATGAAGCTTTCTCCTCCATTCCACCAGAGTTAGTTCCTGACCTGCAAAGAATGCTTTCTGCAAACGAGTCTTTTAGGCCAACAGCAATGGATTTTACAGGTACAACATGAGCCTTATGGGCCCTACGATGTTAAACTTTTGATAACCTCTCAAAATTGTTTTTAATTAATGTTGGTGTAAATAAGTTGTAAATTTAACAGTACACAATATTGCTATATGGAAAAATAGAGGACTATATTGTGAGAGAGGAAAAAGAAAATCATGATGGAAAGGGGCAAGGAGTTCCTTTTCACTAGCAATTTAATGGGGGAGTCCTTTTTAAAAGTTTTAGATATTTAGATATTCTCTTTTCAGTTTTCACTTTGCAATCCATCTATAAGGTTTAGATAGCATCGTGAACATGATGTTCGTTTCATTTAATAAAAGTCTTATTACCTATCCAAAAAAAAAAAAAATCTATAAGATTTGGATAGGAAGTTTTTAGTTAAATATGAGATACCCCTGAAAAGCCTAAAGATCTGTTTTCCCCTTTTTGATTTATGTTAAAGGACTGAAAATAATGCATTTACATTCAATTATGATTCAAAATTCCATGGTTATTCATGGAAGACATGGACCATTAGTGTAGATCATCCATCAATTAGATATGGCAGTGAGTTATGAAGTTGTTCCTGTCTTGACATATGGTCTTGTTACTCTCTATGGAGACAGTACTTTTCATGGACATGCCAAAGAACCCTTCCATTACAGCTAGCAATGGGTTGTCCTGGTCATACTTAAGCTTAGTTGAACGAAATGTGCTGGTCTTGGGTTATTAGTGAGACTTGTCATTAAATGAATTGTTGACACTTAACTCATTGTTTGTCTCTCTTTTGCAGGTTCTCCATTTTTCCGGAATGACACTAGGTTGCGTGCTCTTCGCTTCCTCGACCACATGCTTGTACGCATTTGCATAAAACTTTCTTCTGGGATGGAGATACCCTAGAGTGCTGTGCTGAATAAGAAAAGTATGGTTTAAATAGAACCTCTTTGGTGATAATCTTCTTTTCTTGCAGGAAAGAGATAACATGCAAAAGTCTGAATTCTTGAAAGCATTATCCGATATGTGGAAAGATTTTGACTCCCGTGTATTGCGGTATAAGGTTTGAGTTTTTTAGTTCTTTTTTTTTTCCCCGTCTTATAGAAGTCTTTGTTGAGTATTTATACCTGAATTTATCTTTCTTGATTTTTGAGAATCTGGAAAACAAGATATGTTGAGAAACAGAAACCAGCCATGTTTTAAAGACTATTTTATACTTCCCTGGAAGTTTTCTAAGACTCTGTACTAAAGTTGAGTGACCTAATTCAGTTACAGTATGGAGTCTGAAAATCTGGTTATACTAAATATACTACAATTTTTGATTTAGTGCAGATTCTAGGATGTTGAGGTTAGTGGGCAGCGTAGTAATTGGAATGCATCAAAAAGCTTTATGAACTAATTCTTTATTATCTTTTGTGCAGGTATTACCTCCTCTTTGTGCAGAGCTTCGAAATTTGGTAATGCAACCAATGATTCTGCCCATGGTTCTCACGATAGCAGAGTCTCAGGTACTATTTATTTGTATTCATGAATTTGAATTTAACAATTTGCAAATTTACATGATATAAATTTGATATGAGGCCTTGAAATTTACCACAACCATAAAATGGTTGAGGTTAATTTGTCAATTTGTCTTGTTCTACATTGTTTTCTTCAGTATGTCATCTATTCATCTTGTCTGAATAGACTAAATATTTATCAATAATCTGCAAAAATCAAATGCGCCAGAAAATTTGAAAGGTCATGCTAGGACATGATTTCTTTACATGCTTGCTGATCTCATCCTGGTTTAAATCCTTAAAGCTTATTTTCCTGTGATTTCATATTTGTCTTCCATGCATGGGCTCTTGTTCTGAGAAAAATTCATGCCCTTATTTCCAGGAAAGTAACTATTGATAATTTGATATTAACTCACGGGATAGATGTTTTGGTAACACCTATAAATTTGTTAAGCCACTGATGGCAAGCATGCTATCTTGATTGTTTTTTAGTTTGGGAGAAGATGTCAAACTAATATTCAATGATGCTGATGACTATCTATTTGCATTTTATTCTGTTGATTTTTATTATCTTTCTTGATATCGTGGTATGGAGAGTCATGTTTTCTGTGCATTTGTGTTGTGAAAAATAAAAGTCAGTATGGTTGTTGATTAGAGATTGGCATGGAACTTATAATCTCTTGCATACTAAGCAGTTTTGCATAGGGAGTGTGGGATCACTTGTCTAATTTTCTTTTAATGTAGGATTTCTGATAGATAAAATGTGTTTTCAAATTACACTTTTGTAGTGCAATTAATGTGGCTTCATTATCAATTACTTTGCTATTTGTACATCTCTACCATTATCATGATTTGTTTATAGAATCTCACAGCATTGCTAAGTTTTATTCTCTCTCTTTTATTTGGCCCTGTGTCCATGGGTGGTGGTTGGCGGGGGGGACTTGCTGTTTTATGCTTGTACCAGCAAGAACCGTTTGTTATTATTATTATTATTTTTTTCCAGAGTAATGATGATGCACGGAAAGGCTAAGGACTAATATTATTGATTTCCTGCTCAATCATGTTTTTGTCATATGAAAAGAAAGATTTGAGGATATGTATACGTACTGAATATCTTGTATGTTTTATCTATCTTGATCAGGAATTGATGTTTTACTTGAAAATTTGATTCATGTCAAAAAAATTGTAGGATAAAAATGATTTTGAACTATCAACGCTACCGTCCCTTGTTCCTGTATTAAGTGCTGCTGCAAGCGAGACACTATTGCTGCTTGTGAAGCGTGCTGACCTTATAATCAACAAGGTAACTATCTTATCCAAAAAAATAATAAAAATCAACTACAACACTTAAATTAAAGCTCTTTGAGTGCATGGAAATGGATGCAAGTGATTGAGACGAGTTGCTCTATACAAAATAGTACTTGGTGAACTAAGGGCCATGAGTTTAGCGCCAAATTTCTTTGAGGGTGTTTCTTGATATCATGTAGGTGAAATTGAAGGTATTAAATCATCTAGGAGATGCATGTAGTTATATGTGTATAAAAGTTAAAATGTAGTTCTTTAATTACTTTGGCATGTCTGTTCTGGTTGTGGCAGTTAGTTACAAGATATATATGTGTATATATATATATATATATATTTTTTTTTTACTTTAAAAAATGATCTGTTGTTATTTTATGTTCGAAGTGGGTTTATGATGCAGGGATGCTAAGGGGCTTCTGTTTAGGCTTAGAATTTAATGGGAAATGAGAGGTGCTTAGAACAAGGAACAAGGTGTGACAAACCTTCTTAAGAGAAATCCATCTCTTGAAAATAGCACTAGGCTAATTTGTGTAATTGCATTCAAAACTGATCACAAAGTAACTACAATGTGGTGCTTATACTAGTTGTTTGGCATTGGCAGCCTTCTAGATGCTAGTGTTCAAATCCTATTGGCCAATGCTTAAGAAATCATCTAACTAACTAATTAGTTACAAGAGGATTAGGATGCAACTACGTGAAATGCCCTGCATCAGTTTACCTCATTTGATTATACTATTACTGCTGAAGCTATCTCCAACCTACTCTTTACACAGCAGGATGGCTTTAGCCTTCCTATCCGTTTAAGTTTCCGTGACTAGTGGTAATTTATCATGGTATGAAAGAAGGTGGTCCTAAGTTTGAACCTTGTCTACTCTCTACCTCTCATATAAAAATTGAAATTTCATGTGTTGGGCCTCATGGCAAGTCTATGCCCACACGTTAGGGGGAGTATTAGAACAATAGTTAAATGATTAAATTCACCATTCCTATCTTTTGGGGTGACAAAATTGTAATTTATCAGGCTTTCCCAAGTTGCAGTTGGTGGCTGGGATTGAGTTTGATTAAGATTTCATGTTCAAATCATAATATAATTTAGTAATCATATGATAATGATTAATGGGATGCCCCTTATTTATATATGTTTAATTGCCAATGATTCTAGCTCAAATTGCACCTCCTCTTCTTGTGAGTACAAGTTGGAGGGTGAGGTTGTATGTTCTAGCTCAATAAAATAAAATGTTAATCCTTTAAGAGATTTTGTAACAATTCTATATTAATTTTCCTGAAACTTTAGTGAATTTATATAACTCTTTATTGGTGTTTATCATTGATTTTAGAAGTTATTGGCACTTGTAAAATTTGGTAGTTAGATGTTTGTACCTTTCAAACTAATAACCTGTGAAAAGGTTCACTCATTATGAAATTTCCTCTTTTATGTAGTTGAGGCAACATGATATATAATTTTTTTTCAGATGTATAAGCAAAGTTAGGTGTTTGTGCTGGATTTCACTTTTCATCTTGTACAGGTATAGCCAGCGAACTTATGCAATTAAGATACACTCTTTTTGTAACTGTTGTAGACTAGTCAGGAGCACTTAATAGCACATGTCCTGCCTTTGATTATTCGGGCTTATGATGAAAATGATGCTCGAATACAAGAGGAAGTTTTGAGGAAATCTGCGTCCCTTGCGAAGCAACTTGATCCTCAGGTGACTGTCACTTATATAGAAGGACATATAATTTGTTGATGAAATTTAAGGGTGGATTTGAAGTGGTTAGGAGCATTATGTTATTTTAAATCTGTAACATCACAATTGTTTTTGTTAGATCAAATTCCTCAATGCATGTGTTTGCAAACTCATAAAAAGCGATTTATACTAGTAATTGTTTTTCAAATCCATTTGTTTTAAATCCTCAATACAAATGCAATAATGAGACCCTAGAGATGAACCCAAAGATTCATAGGTAAGTAACTGAATTCACCACCATTATTTTACTTTTTTCCTAATTTCTCCCTCAATCTGGTTACAGCTTAACATGTGAAACCTTCTAATGTGATTGATTCATATTAATTTTTTTTTCCTGATAAATAAGTTTTGGCCACAAGGAGAGGGGAAAGTGGAGATTTGAACTAGTGAACTCTGCTTCTTGAGGTGTGGTCCTTAGCCGTTTGTTTCCATTGTGGTTAGCTCTTATCTGACCCACTAGCTCTGTCAAAAATGATAGTACTTACAGCATCTTTAAATGATGAACATATCCATCTTACCTCTATCCCCTCCCAACACTTGGAAAGCTAAGGTTATGTTTAGTAACAATTTTTGTTTTCTATTTTCAAAAACTTGTTTTTGGGAATATAAAGAAAAAACGATTTTCTTGTATTTTTGAAATCAAAAACATGTTTGGTTAGTTGAAATTAAAAAAATAGTTTTTTGAAGAAAAAAATAGAAAATACTAAAATGTGTTGTTACTAGGATTTGAACTTTAATGCTAATTGATTAAATGAGATAGATTCATTAAATTAGATGCGTATTTTCATTAACTTTTAAAAATTAGAAACTGAAAACAGCCTTTTGTATGTTTTCAGTTTCCTTTACAAATTGAGTTTTGAGAACAGTTTTTGTTTTCTATTCATTTTAGGTTGCCAAACAAGTTTTTTAGTTTCAAAAATAGAAAATTGTTTTTGAAAACAGAAAATAAGGGAAAAAAACAGTTACCAAACATACTCTAATAGTCTCCCACCCATAACTGCTTTGTCAATCATCTTGCTTAGCACTTCTATAACGAGGATAAACCTAAGTGTTGGTACCAGGTCACTTTTTCTCAATTCTCTAGAGCTAGGAAAGATCCTGAAGGATAATTATAACCACCAAAAAGTCTGGAGTATTAAAGTATAATTTTGAAGCTTTTCTTGAAGCAATTTGGACAAAGATTAAAACTTTAAGGGGTATGGTGCCTTTTCCTGATGGCCCTTGCATTTACTGAATTTTTTCTATTGAATTCTTTTGTTATATGTAGTTCTACAACTTAGCACACAATTGTCAAAGCTTAGCCCCAAATAAACACCACCCCCCTCCCCCTAAAAAAGTGTATAGCATCTAGAATATTATATATAAAAAGGAAGAATATTTTTCCATAAAAAAGTATATAATATTACTAAACATTATATCCCTTCTTACTAACTTGCTTTATGAGGGAGGCACGGATTTTAATGGAAATGTATATATTTCATTCTTGCCAGCTAGTGAAACAAGCAATGTTGCCTCGCATTCATGGCCTAGCTCTTAAAACAACAGTTGCTGCGGTGAGTATATTACTTATTTAATTTTTTACATTATTTGGCCATCGTTGTGCATATTAGATTGTAACAGACATGTTTTTCCATTATATCATATCTTGTCAAAGTGGTGGTATATCTGACCACCGTGGTTCAAAGTTTTGTTCTCTTCTTGTACGGAGTTGCTGTGAATATTGGCAGAATTGAAAGTTAATTACTGAATATTGACAACAGTACCTCTTATCCCCTGGTTTCCCCCTTGGCAAAGAACATTGCATGTTGGCAGAAACTCTACTGTAATGGTGATTTTGATTGTTGTACCGAGATAACTACAGAACTGATATGTTCGAGCATTACACCAACAATCATTTAGCTTATGTTTGGGAATCACTCTGCAACATATTTTTAGAAGTATTACTCACTTTGCACTTCTCATTGGTGTGTGCGCGTATTTGGACAAAGTTTGGCGAGTCTCCTAAATTTCTATAGCTGAATTGTTTATTTTATTGCCATTTTTTTTAATACAAGATAGAAATTCTACTTTAGCCTAATTTAAGTGTATATGTGTGTAAAGTTCTTTCTTGAAGACTTGAATCTCGGCCCTTGTCCCTGACACCTCACAAGTATTTATACTTGTAGAGTGACCATTGCACTAAGGGTGTGCGGTGGTTTATTTTATTGCCATTAGAAACAAATTCAAGAGGAAGTAAACATTTAGACAGAAAGAACTTAAATATATGAAAAAACATGAAATTAATTTTATCAGAAGTTATTCCAAAAGCTGTCACCATTTGTATCAAATTATTTTTTAAATGTGGATATGGATGCTGAAACTAATTGGTTGAAGAGCTATAAGTTAAGATTTAACTAAGTCACTAGTATTGCCTTTAGAGTGTAGGCCATAGCAATCCTTTTTTGTCTGATACATTAATCCAGGGTAGGATCAATCAGTGGGTGATTGTTTAATTGCTATAATAGACTAAAACAAAACATTTGTTTATTTTATCATCTATGAAACTCCTTAGCAGGTCTGGAAATAGAAATAAGAGAAAGGAAGACTTGTGCCAATGATCTCTGGCTCAAACACCTCCTCCCCCTATAGAAAGGGTGGTGGGTAAGGTCTCGGGTTTCAAGTCTTTCATGTCTCTAATTGGACATCTAAATTCTAACTTCTAATACCTGTAATTTAAGAAGTTCCATGGCATATGGGTAAAGAATAAAGTAAAGTTTTCTATATATACAATGTTAACAAGTTCCTTTTTTGAGATAGGTAAGTAGTGTTGGGGCATGTGGGGGGTGGGGGGAGGAGTGGTGGAGGTGGGGTTCAAACCATAGACACGGGACACCAGAAAGGATGCTATTACTGTTAGGCTATCACTTCACTTGAAACCCCCTCCCCACAATTTTTTTATTATTAATTTAATGCTTTTGTAGATTCATTAGTGATGTGAACTCATCGTATTGCACTTAAATCTTTTGATAGCTCAAATGCCATTTGAACAAAGTAATTGTGTTGTTACATAATTATCTTGTTTTTTTCTTTTTTCTTTTTTTGCCAATGTATGAACTTTATTCTCAACCTTTGGGTTTCCTTCCATTGACAGGTTAGAGTCAATGCATTGTTATGCTTAGGAGAGTTGGTTAACACACTTGATAAACATGCTGTTTTGGAAATCTTGCAAACAATTCAACGTTGTACAGCTGTTGACCGTTCTCCTCCTACCCTTATGTGTACCCTTGGTGTTGCAAATTCAATACTTAAGCAGGTAATGGTCTCCAATACGAGACTTATACTTTGTATTGCTTTAGAATGTCCATGAGTAGTACATGGTTTTATTTTTTTAAGTAGAATTACTGCTCGTTTCATGGTGCTAAATTCATCTTGTTCAGTATGGAGTAGAATTTGTTGCGGAGCATGTCCTTCCGCTACTAGCGCCTCTTCTTACAGCTCAACAGCTAAATGTTCAGCAGTTTGCTAAATATATGCTCTTTGTCAAAGATATTCTCAGGTACTGCTATATTCCACGCCCATGCATTTGCTTGTGTTGTGTGGGCAAATTTGGCTGTGATGAAATCACTTATGGCATCTTGATATTATGACAGGAGGATAGAAGAAAAACGGGGAGTTACTGTGACTGATTCTGGAATCCCGGAAGTAAAACCTTCCCCTTCTCTTAATGGGCTTCTGTCCCAAGAATCATTAAGCAAAGTTAGTGGAACTGTCAGCTCTACAATGAAGAGCAGCCCTGTATGGGATGAAGATTGGGGTCCAACCACAAAGGGACGTGCAACTTCCCTCCAAAATTCTACAAACAACAATCCCTCCACTAACCCTGTTCTGGGTTTTCAACCAATTCAAGTAACTTCACTGCAGTCACAATCTTCAATGATACCCACAATATCCAGTCAGCAAACACCTGTGTCGTGTCCTCCAGTTGATATTGAGTGGCCTCCTCGGGTGTCTTCTGCAGTTACCCCCCAATTAGAAGATGGTGAGAAGCAATTGAATGCTGGAGCATCATCCACTTCAAGTTTTGATGATGTAGATCCTTTTGCTGATTGGCCTCCACGACCTACTGGCTCAGTAAGTGGGGCTGGAATGTATAACAATGGCACAACGGGACAGCCCACCAACAAATATGGGTCTAGTTCAGTCTCAAGTACATCAAACAGTATGAACTTCCAAATGAACAATTGGGGCCTCAATTCTCACAGTTCTTTTGAGCCAATAAGAGAGAATCAAGGGAACCCTACTTTGACTACTGGTAGTCTGGGAGGTGGGGGTATTAACCCTTTAAGTTCTATTGCATTTTTGAAACAAAGCCAGGGTATACCAGCTTCAGGTACTTTTACTGATAAGAAATCGACAGATATTGGATCCATATTTGCTTCAAGTAAGAATGAACAGTCTGCACCTAGACTTGCTCCACCCCCATCAACTGCTGTGGGTAGGGGAAGAGGAAGAGGGAGGGGGGCCTCTTTAGCCTCTCGGACTAGTCATGCCAAATCACAATCTGAACAGCCACCACTTCTGGATTTGCTATAAAAGGTGGTGTTGTAACTTTATTATTAGTTCAAGAGTAGTGAAAGAAGAGTTTGTGGATTGGCCCTTGTAGATCAGCCATCCAATGCTGCCAGAGGAATTTTGTAAAATTTGTTGGGAGGTTCCAGTTCCCATAAATATGCCAGTCAAGTGCAGCAGCTCTCGGGCAGGTCAGAATGTTTGTTATGTAATGGTTTGTTGTGCCTTGCTTGTATGTTTTTGTGATCTAGCCACGATACTTCATCATAATATATACTTTAAATCTTTTTCTTGTTTAATTTTGTACCATTTTGATATATATCTGGACAGTGTATTCTTCAAAACAGTCCCAGCTCCAAATGACTGGGTTTGGCAATAATGGAAGTTTGATAGGTTACTATTTCAACATCATTTTAAAAGTCTAAGGTGTTGGTTGTGATTACTTATTTCTAGGAAGCGCGGACATGGGACTCGTCTAGAACACATCTGCATGCTTGTCCCAGCCGTTTCCTTTTTTCTTTTTTTTTTTGAAAAATTATGGGACACAAGAGGGGCACTTATCTTTTATTTCTTTATAGTTTCAACCTTGGACACTTATCTAGTTTCTCTTTTATTTACTCTTTCGGATCTTATTGTTAGTTTGTATTCTAATCTCTAAACATCATTTATTAGTCATGAATTTACACAATTATTCATTATTGCTCTTAAATTAATATATGTTTCAGATTATGTGAAATAATAAATGCTTAGCAATTTATAAAAATATATTCAATAATTAATTAATTTGCATATCCCTGCTTTTTCTAATTTTTCAAAAATTGTCATGTTGTTGTGTTGTACTTGTACCTGTACCTGTGTTGTGCTTCCCAGCTTAATTAATTTTGGCTTTCTCAAAGGGTTCGTTGGTTGTGATCACCAATTCTTGATTCTCTCCCATATTAATTAGTAGTATTAGACTATTAGTAGTTTTTCACTATTTTGGACTTTGGATATCTACCCGTGAGTTAAGGAAGACCAAAAGGAAAATCTTTATTAAAGTTTTCCTTTTAGTTTTCTTTGACTAATCAGATTGGTTTTACTTTTGCCAAATTAAATATTGGCATAAGCCAAATTAAAGAGATGAAGGTCCTGCGCCTGCCATTAAATCGATCTCTTTCTCCCCATGGAGTTGCCCTTTGCAAGGTTTTGTATCTTTGTTGGTTATGGTTTTTTAGCCTGCTTTTGAGAAAATTACAATTTTTATTTTTGGCAAAGCCCCTCTAATTCTACAAAACCAGTTCAACCGGTTTCCCCGGTTGAACCTTCAGTCATTGGTTTTGTTCATTTTAAAAAAAAAGATTTTTGGTTTTTCAGTATAATCAAACCAAATTGGTGCCCGGTTCTTGGTCAAACCCGCCGATCCAGTCTGATTTTTAAAACTATGGTAAACCGCAATATGCAATTCTTCAAAAAAGTGATCTGGATGAATGTTAAAATAACTAGTCTGAGTTCCTGCTAAACCAAAGTGCCTTTACTTGTATTTATATTTGTTGTAGCTAATTCAAAGACTCATAATACTCATGATTGTCATCTGACCAGAAAAATTGGGGAAAAAAAGCATTGGTATTGTCATTTCATCTTTTTTATCATTCAATCATCTTGTAAAAACCATAGTTCCTATGACTTGATTCTAAGCTCTCATATTCTCCTATTTTTTCCTTCTCAAATATATCACCATGTGGGTTATTCAATGAATGTTCAAGTTTTGTCATTTTATTAGATTGTTGAGCAATGATACTAGTTGTAGATGGGTTTTGGGATAGAACAATCTCGTATCCATCATAGTACGATTCCATCCCTTCGGTGAAGATTTGCCAAACTAAACCGCCACCCATTGTTCCTCCATTTTTGGATAAGTTGTAGATGTTTGTATAAACAATGTTTAAGAAGTAGTCCATAGCGCTTATATTAAACCCTGGATATGTCTTTGATTTTCCAAATTCAGCAAAAATCAGTGGCTTCTTTAGAATAGTTCTTGAGTCTGTCCAATGACTTGTCAACCACCTTTGAATGAATGCTATTTGCAAGCGATCGTCCTGTCCGGGAAGCCTATTGAGAATTACACACTTCTTTAGCCTTATAAACATGTCCTTTGTAGTTGTATTCAATGTATAAAACTTCTACTTTTACGGACTTTGGAGAGGTTTAAGCATTATGGATTCTGAAAAATGTAATAACCTTTCCTAGTGAACGTGCATGAAGATTCAGAACTTACCAAGCATCGGGATATGCATGTATGGTGGCAAAGTCAATCTCTTTAACGAGATTATTGCTAATAAAATCTGTGCCAACTTGGTAACCAGGAATAGGATTGTATTGCTTTCTATCTTGAATTGAGTCTCCATAGAAACCTTCCATGCCAATCCCCAACAAGTGTTTGTTGTCAATGGATTTAACATAGGAACCCATCTCTTGAACCCATACCTGTTTGAACATAATGTTATAAGTCTATGGTGAGGTAATCTATAAAATTAAGTATTTGATATGAGTCTAACAACAACATTTTTCATAACTACTGACATGATCTGATATGGTTGGTATATAATAAAAATTGTGTCAGATCTAAGTGAAAGTGAATCATAGTCTTTTAATAGTTATAAAAAATGTTGTATCCTTAACATTGCTCTAAAATTTAAATAATTAATTAAGAGTGCAATGGCTCACGTTTATGGTCTTGCCAGAGTCAATTTGGCAGCGAGGTTCATTTATTAGTTCCCAAGCCATAATTGTCGGATCATCTTTATATGCAATTCCAGTGATTGTGTTGAGCCTTGTTAGCACTTTCTGTGACAAAAACGTATACATAGGACCCAAAAGAGAGAAAAACACAAACAAATGAGGTAATCTGTTAGCACATACAACGTTTTTATTTCTACAAAATACTAGTGCAAATAAAATGTTCTCTCTAATTCATTTTTATAGTTGGTTCTCTTATAATATACCTCAACATAGTTCTTGTAGTACCCTTTCGTGACTGCATTTGTATAAAAATCATCGTCACTATTAACGGGCTCACCAGCACTTTTAGCCCATTGCACATATTGAGGTCTTCCTCCGTAGTCTTGGAGATTGTTAGTCAAAGTCAAAACTAACCGAACCCTATACTTTCTTGCCTCAGAGACCACAAAATCAAGTGCCTGAGAATTACTGACAGTAATCAGCATTTCAAAGAAGCTATCTAATTAGTGGTTTTTAACTTTTTAAATGGATAATGAGAGATAGAGTGGGGACATGACTGAAATTCAAGACAATAGGATAAAATCTTTTGTCCGAAGTTCTACTAATTATAACCAGTCACATGTATATTTTTTTTTTCCTTTATAAAATTGCAGTATTAAAAGAAAAAAAAAAATAGACACATGACATAGGCTAATTGGTGTAGTATAAAGTAAAAGGTAAGATTTAGGTACAGTACTTAGGTGCTGTTCTTTAAGTTCCTCTCCTAAGATTTAGCTATGTTTTTTTTTTTTTAAAGAATAGAAGTATATTTTTTGGTTAAGTAGCCACATGGCTGAAATTCAAGACAACCAAATAAAATCTTTTGTCCTAACGAGGAAGTTCTACCAATTATAACCAGTTACATGTATATTTTTTTTCCTTTATAAAATTGAAGTATTAAAAGAAAAAAAAAAATAGACACATGACATAGGCTAATTGGTGTAGCAGTATAAAGTAAATGACAAGATTTAGGTACAATAATTAGATGCTGTTCTTTAGATTCGCTTCTTAAGATCCAATCATGTGGATTTTTTTTTCAAGGAATAAAAGTATATTTTTTAGTTAAATAGTCACATTATTGAATTTTAAAAAAAGAACCTAAGGAATATCACTTAAGTTTTGTCCTAAAGTAAAATACTCTTTAATACAAAAAAAAAAAAAAAAAGAATAAAAAACCCTAGTAGAATAGAGGTTTTTTGTTCCATTACCATTTGTTCAAAGGCCATGACAAATTTCATTACTCAAAAATGCTCAAGTGAGTGGTTAGGAAATGGTGAAATTTTTAATACTTAACCATCATTCTAATAAGGAATGCATATGCATGTCAAACAAGTCTTGTAACTTAAAAAAAAAAATGCATGTATACAAACATAAACATGTTTTAATAAGACAATTAATATAACCTGAAAGACAAGCTCATCATAAACACCAGGAGATATTTGCAGAGGTTGGTAACCTCCATCACTAAATGCCCAAGTCCGGCAAACATTGAGTCCAACAACTGAAGCCTCACGAAACACATTCGATATTTTGTACCTTTCACTTGGCTCCACTGCAACCTGCATCATCCAATATGAGTTAAAGCCATTGAAGAGGAATGGGGATCCATTTAGTACAAAATGGGTGTCTTTAGTTTGAATGAATCCTGAAGCTATAGGGTTGCTACTAGGTTTACAAACTAGGGCCACAAGAAGGTTGCGTGCTCGATTCACATTCAGTAGGGATATAAGAAGGAATGAACCCCAAATAAAGATGATTTTCCCAGTGCATGCCATTTTGTTCCTGATAAATTTAATTTGAAGGACTAGGTATGGGGAACTTGTGTTGGTCTTAGTGGTTATTTATAATTATAGGAGAGAGAGAGCATTTTGTTTTTGACGAATCTTGAAGGACTAGGTGTGGGGAACTTGTGTTGGTCTAAGTGGTTATTTTTAATTATAGGGGAGTGAGAGAGAGAGAGAGAGAGAGAGAGGTTATTTTTAATTATAGGGGAGAGAGAGAGAGAGAGAGAGATTTGTGCATATTAGGCTTTTGTTACCTTTTATTAAGTAAAAGAAAGATTTCAGCTTGTATTAAATGGATCAACATCTCTCTCACGTGATCCAAATGGAGACTAGTATCATTTTCTTCACCATAGTCCATAAAATTATTTTTATTATGTATCAATTATAAGTTATATAACAGAAGAATATGTTAATGGTTCAAAAATAATAATGAAAAATTGTGTCCCTAGATTTATTATTTTAGCAATTGGTGAACTCTTTAATGATGAGGGGGAGACGGAATTGGTTAAAGTTGTAAGTAAGTTTTAAAGTATTTGATTATTATTAATTAATTAATTGTTTAGAGATGCTTTTGCTAAATTTAGTTGAAGAGAACTTGGAAATGGTGAAGATTTTATGAGATCTAACAGAAATTTCTTAGCATAAGCACTTAAAAAATGGTTGCTAAACATTAGCTATATCATAAGCAATACATATAGTTTTTGATGACTGGACCCTCACATGTTAGGTATTAATGCATTATTGGATGTGGACCATGGTCCACTAGAAAAACGTAATAGTCATGTAATTCACTTGCACGATTAGGATATTGCTATTTGGTTGGTATTTTTGGTGTTTTTAACGTAACAGATTCAAATCTTTTTTTTTTTCATTGTAATTATCAAATTGTCAAAAAATAGAAAAATTGCTATCTTCATAAATTTTGTGTAAGTTCCATCACCATTATCGCCCCTTTTTAAAAATTATTTCTTTATATTTATACAAATAGCTTTATAACCGAATATATTATAAAACATTCTCTTCAATTTTAATGATTGCTTGGTAAGTGAAAATTTGAATACAAGTAACCCTTTAAAGAAGCTTAGCTGAAAAACTTTCATTCATTATAACCTTCACTTTTCTTACATTACTCCTAATAAAAAATTGATCCACTACAAATACAAACGTCATTGCCTCATTAAATATTTCACAATTGAAATTCTGAATCCATTATTTGGGGGAAGAAAGAAGCATCACTATACCAATGTTAATGAAAATATATATATATATATATATATCATTGTAATTGTAATTTACAAGTGGTAAATTATTGTATCAACAATAATTAGTTCTTGGCTATTAACCCAATCTTCCTGGTCGTCAGCCTCGTACTAGTGTTACATGGTGACCTCCCCCTGGTGATTGGATGAAGATCAATTTTAATGGTGCCATTTTTTCTGTTGAAAATAAATTTGGGATTGGGATTGTGATCTGAGATAGTTCTGGCTTGGTGATTGTTTCGTGCTCCTAGCTGTTGCCCTAAGCCTATCTTGCTAGTAAGGTTGAAGCCTTGTCTACTGCAAAGGCCCTTATTTTTGCCTAGGAGGTCAATGTTTCGAGAGCCATTTTGGAGGGTGATTCGGCGGTGCTTATGAAGGCCTTGACTTGTAATGATGTCTCCTTGGCCTCGCATGGATATTTGATTGAAGATGTTAAGTTTAATTCTAGGTTTTTTTTTCTCAATTACGTTACTCTCATGTTAAGAGAAAAGGTAATAAGGTTGTTCATTGTTTAGCTAGACATGTTATTACTGTTTCAGATTTGGCTATGTGGATAGAGGATGTTTCACCACAATTTGTTTTTGTACTTCAGGCTGATTTAGCCAGTTTTTCTAATCAAAGGTCTTTGATTTTCTCTTAAAAAAAATAATTAGTTACAATAACTTATACTTTTGTCTTGTAATAAAGACCTTAATATGTCATTGCATTGTACTAATTAATTTAGTAATTTGTTACAATGAAAATCTTGAAGTGATAGCTTGTTTCAACAAAGGTTTTAATGACATAACCAGATAATAGTTACTTTGCAATTTATTATAATGGCAAACATGAAGTATTAAATAATTGGAAAAAAATCATTATAATAACTTAACTTGAAATATTTTTGTCAATATTTGCAATTTATTGCAATAAAGCTATTGAAACAAAGATTTCATTACAATAACCCGATAGCAATTACTTTGCTATCTATTATAATGACAAACATGAAGCAATAAACAATTTGACAAAAATATCAATTTTATTTTTCCGCCACCATGGGATGAAGCTGCCTAGATGGTGGTTTATAATTCGAGACAAGAAGAATGGGAAGCCAAAGGCAGTCCTGAAACATTGGATTCTAATCTACATATTATAACTTCAGCACTTCTTAGAGAACGGATTATTATGATTGCACATGTCAAGATTGATAAAGTTAGATTCTGTAAATATGAATTGTCGACTAACAGTTGGAAAAAGCTTAGTTCTTGCATGCCCAATGGTTTTCTAGATACCACCAAAGTAGTATAGGTGGTCTTGGTTACACTTTCTATTGGGTAAATCTTAATCCAGATTTTAAAAATTTTTGTGAATGTTGTATTGGTATTTGGTATACAAGCATGTCATTTAATTAATGATTACTATATGTGGCTCAACGGTTTTGTCGATACCCAATAATTTCTCAAATACTACCATAGTAGAATAGGTGGTGTTGATAATACTTTCTATTGGATAAATTCTAAACCAGATTTAAAAAAATTACTGTAAATGTTGTTTTGGTATAAAAGCATGTCATTTAATCAATAACCAGGACTATATGTGGCTAAATGGTTTGTCGACACTCACAAATATTTTGGGGTTTGTTAGGATTTTTATAATGTAAGTTTTCAAGGCCTACTTTATTTACTTTATCATAACTTCTCTTGTAGTCCTCTACTGGAGACAAAAAATCATATATTCAATATCTTTTCATTTTTAAGATATCTTCAATATTAATAGAAAAGGACAAGGAGTCTACTGAGCTTAGTATTTCTATTTCGTCCATCCAACAATATGTAAAAGATTGCCAAATATTCTTGTTGTATAGTTTTTTTTGTTGTTGTTGCTGTTGTTGTTGTTGTTGTTGTAAGTTTCTTGCATGCACTCTGTATATCTATATTCAAAAGTATCTTGTGTTTAAGTTAGTATAGGTGGTGTTGATAATAATTTCTATTGGATAAGTCCTAATCCTGATTTAAAAAATCACGGTGAATGCTATTTTGGTATATAAGCATGTCATTTAATCAATGACCATAACTATATGTGGCTAAACAGTTTTGTCAAAACTCAAAAATATTTTGGAGCCTGTCGGGATTTCCATGATGTAAGTTTTCAAGGTTTACTCCATTTACTTGATATAGCTTCTCTTGTAATCCTCAATTGGATACAAGAAATCATATATTCAATACCTTTTCATTCTTAAGATATCTCCAATATTAATGGAAAATGTCAAGGAGTATACTGAGCTTAGTATTTCTATTGGATAAGTCTTAATCCAGATTTAAAAAATTACTGTGAATGCTGTTTTGGTATATAAGCATGCCATTTAAATTAAATGATTTAATCAATGACCATGACTATATGTGGCTAAACGGTTTTGTCAACACTCAAAAATATTTTGGGGCTTGTCGGGATTTCTATAATGTAAGTTTTCAAGGTCTACTCCATTTACTTGATCATAGCTTCTCTTGTAGTCCTCCACTGGAGACAAGAAATCATATATGCAATATATTTTCATTTTAAAAATATCTCCAATATTAATGGAAAATGTCAAAGAGTCTACTGAGTTTAGTATTTCTATTTCGTCCATCCACCAATATGTCATAAATTGCCAAATATACTTGTTGTATAGTTGCATTGCCAAATATACTTGCTGTTTAGTTTCTTTTTGTAAGTTTCTTGCATGCGCTCTGTATATTTATGTTCAAAAGTATCTTGTGTTTAAGCTAGTATAGGTGGTGATGATAATACTTCCTATTGGATAATTCCTAATGTTAAGACTATGTCACTTGTGCGCAGCATTGGTGTAACTGGTTAGGCAAGTAGGAGAGCTAAACGAGAATTTTATTGGAATAGTATGAAAATTGATCTTAAGTATACGTTTGGATAGGAATTATTTTCCTGTGTTTGGTGTTTTGCCTTTTTTTTTTTTTTTTTTGATACACGGTTTCAGCTTTTAGGAGACAAAGTGCAATGTTCATGCACAGTTCGCGTATTGTTTATGGGACTTATAATCATTTTATTAAAAAAAAAATTTAAAAATAGGTCTCTCAGTACTATTCACATATTAATTTTAAATATTTTGCTATAGTATTTTTTAGTTTTAAGCAAAATAAGCGATATCCAAATAGACCCTAAGAGGTATATTCCAGAATGTGTTATTTGTCAAAGGATTAAGTTTGAAACTTTTGCTCCAACGGGGTTACTACAGTCATTGGCTATTCCATCTAAGCCATGATCTGATGTGAGTCTTGACTTTGCGGAATGATTGCCTAAATCTCAAGGTTTTGTGGTTATTTTGGTTGTTATGGATAGATTGACAAAGTATGTTCACTCTATTCCTTTAAGCCACCCTTATTCAGTTGCTAAGGTTGCTGGGGTGTATATGCAGTATATTTTTAACTGTCATGTTCTTCCAACTACTATAGTCAGTGATAGAGTTGCTGCCTTCACTTCCAAATTCTATTTTGAGTTGTTTAGACTGCAGGGTGTGGAGTTGGCTATGTCAATAGCCTACCATCCTCAATTTGATGGTTAGACTGAGATTGTAAATAAAAGCCTAGAGCAGTATTTGAGGGCTTTTGTTGGGGACAAACCTCATAAGTGGGTTGAGTGGCTTCCGTTGGTTGAATATTGGTTCAGCACCAACTTTCACACAGCCATTAAGCTCACTCCTGTTGAGGCATTGTATGGCTACTCACCCCCAAAGTTCCAAGACTATATTCCTGGCACTACTAAAGTTAATGCAGTTGATTCCTTTCTCACTACTAAAGTTAATGCAGCCAGCGACAACTTCTTTTGGCTTCCCTTAGGGCCAATTTAACTCTTGCACAAGAAAGAATGAAGCTCCAGGCAAATAAGCATAGGTCTAAAAGGTCCTTTCAGATGGAAGAGAGTGTGTATTTGAGGCTATAGCCCTATAAACAGAAAACCTTAGCTTATAAAGGGAAGTGGAAGTTGCTTCCAAGATTTTATGGGCCTTTCCAAGTTATCCAAAGGGTGGGAGAGGTGGCTTATAAGTTGGATCTTCCTTCTAATAATAAGACCAATCCTATTTTTCATGTGTCTTGTTTAAAGCTGAAGTTGGTCAGCAGGTATCCCCCATTCCTACTTTGCCTCCCCTTGATGAAACTAGATAGATGATACCTGTGTTGCTTATAGATAGTATAAATAAACCAACAGCGAAAGTAAGATTCATGGCCCCAAAGTCCGGGCCTTACTTCAAAATCTAGACAGATTAGACTCTGATTGATATTGGGCTTTTAAGTTAAACACTATTGCTGGACCAGGAATCAGATGAAGCTAAGATATCATCACGTTGGAATCTGAAAAGTAGGCCTTAAAATGGCATTGCGGCATTGCCAAAAATAAAAGAACATTTGACATCGGCCTTGTTGCTTTGGGCTCATTCTATTTTGGACATACTAATATACAATCTCTTCCAAATGAAATGATGCTACAGTCCAGGTAATGGTGTTTACAATTCTTGGCTTTTAAAGTTGTTTTTATTTATTTTTTTGTATATTTTTTCTTTCATTTTTTTTTTATAGATATGACAAAATTTGAATTTATGATATTTTTTCCATAATAATTATTATTTGTCTTTCAACCAAAATATTAATTAGTTTTTGATGTAGACAAGATTTGAATCTAATTCTCTTGTTTGATGATAAGAGACACTATCAATTAAATTAACTAAAACACACTCGGCTCTGAAAGATTGGCATATAGTCCTATTAATCATGCATATAGGCAGGCTTATAATGTATAAATCTATGTTGTGTTTTAATAAGATACTTCAATTCGAATCTTGTAACCTTGTACACATAATTAAAAAAAGAAAAACTCATTATTGTCTTAATATTGCAGGGAACTTGAATTCAAATCTTGTATACATAAAAAGCTTAGTATTATAACAAAGACCAATCCTATAAATTTCAAATAGCCACACATTTTGTGATATGGCAGGGTAAGAAAATGCTTCAAACAGCATGCAAGGCCGCCGCTAACATTTCTACGCTACTTTCTGCTTCTGCAAGGAAGGTGGCTACCAATTGCTTGAATCTACTAGCGAGTTTCATGCATTGTAAAATCGAATATCATATTCATATTGAGTAACATTCAAGCTTAGCAATTATTGCTAGGCTGCTTTGCTTTGTTAATATACTAAGCACTATATGCAATGTGCATTAAAAGACGTAAACCATTTAATTCCAATCTTGTGACTAAGAATCCATAGATTGAATACTTCAATCAATGACTTCAAATTGAAATGAAGCACTAAAAAAGTCCTCATCATGTTGTTATAATAATGAGGAGGATCTTCAATGATATTGCTGAAGAATAATAATAACCTTTTCCTTTGATCAAGTTACCTCAAAGCCTGTATGCATGCGTTTGACCAGAAAGTATTGTTTCTACACGATATTGATTTTCCCTCGAAGTACAAATGTACAATACCAATGGCGTATTCTCTGACGTGTTTGTTTGTTTGTTTTTTTTTTTCCCCTCACAATAAGCAAGAATTGTTTTTAAGTAATGATTAATTATGTTTGTATATATGGTGAAAACTTGAAACTAAAACCATGTCTATACTATATTATATTTATCCATACGTGTATTATTAGCAGAGTACTGCATGGTATATAGATGACTTTAAACAAAAGCCAGGTACAATTTCGAACACAATTGATCCTTCTCTTTTCTGTATTATTATTTTTGGGAGTAATTTATGTCACGGTCAACATTCTGCACATAACTGGGAATTCTGGTTTAGATCCCCAGTAATTTGAGTAGTAGATTTATAATTTATTGATAAATTGAACAATTTAGACCAAGTCAAACAATATCAATTTAACAGAGCATGCAACCATAATAACTATTACCAAAAATCCCCCTCCTCCACAATCATTATCGAGTTGATGCCATTATGGGGATTCCAAACATGTTAAAAGTCCACTATAAAATAATAGTAAAACAATCAAGACATACAAAACTTTTGTAAACCTAAACGGCCAAAATAGCCAAATATCACGTTTTGGCAAAATTTGTGGCAAATTAGCACTATTTCAGAAATATTTAGCAATTTACCACTTTTTTATTACTCGAGTTTCACAAAATTGAGTTCTAAATAGTATTCGAATTCAATGAACTCGAGTTCCTAATGAGTTGCTAGCGTGGCACTGTTGATCTGGAATTTATTAAAAAAAATAATGTGGTACTCGATATTAGTAAATTTGAGTTTCTTTATTGTAATTGAGCTTCATACAGTCGAGTGCCTTGTTGTTGTTGTTGTTCTCTCTCTCTCTCTCTCTCCCTCCAAAGCTTTAGTGCTTTCATGAAACTTGTCAAGTCAAAGAAAATGGCTAGCATTTATGGCCAAAGTGTCATCCATTTCGGCCAAAAGAAAAGAAGCATGAATTTGGTTTGCATGTCAAGTGTTGTTCCTGGCCATCTTCTTTCACAATTCATGAAGAACATTTAATGCAAGCTCTTGCATTTCTTCACGCATGAAACTTCTTGAATATCATGCATGTTCCTGACATGGGCATGCAAGGCATTTAATGGTTTGTTGGCTAATGTCAAGCCACTAAGTTTGACTATTCAAGCCATTCCAACAGAAACAAAAAGTAGAAAAAGGAAAAAAAGAAAAAGAAAAACAAGGTACTCGACAGTTTGAAGCTCGAGTACTATAAAGAAACTCGATTTTGATAATATCAAGTACCACATTATTTTTTTAATTACACAAATTTCATGTTAGCAATGCCACGCTAGCAACTCATTAGGAGCTCAAGTTCACTGAACTCGAGTGCTAAAAAAGTGATAGATTGCTAAATTTTTTCGAAACATTACTAGTTTACCACAAATTTTGCCAAAACGTGGTATTTGGCTATTTTCACTAAACCTAAACTCTCTATGTAACCTTTGCTGCAGTGAACTCATTGGAATAGATCTTTGTGGTTTTAAGCAATTCTCACAATCACTCTCTTTGGGAGCATAAGATCAGCGGGTAAAATAATTTATTATTGGTTTATGCTCAAGAGAAAGAAAGGATCAAAGACTAAAGTAGGAATCTTTCTTCTAGCAAAATTTAGATTCTGTTTCAGCATGATTTTCGCTTGAATGAGAATCAAACAAAATACTTGCAAATTAAGTCTCTATCTATATTATTCTTTCGCTTTAGCAAGTTTGAATGAGGAAATTCATTGAACTTGAATTCTTCCATCACTTAAAATTCTATGTTAACAATTTTTTTTTTTTTTTTTTTTTTTTTTTTTTTTGACAAAATGTTAACCCAGACTTTTTTTTTTTTTTTTGAGAAACATGTTAACCCGGAGACTTAAAATCTTAATTTATAAATACATAGAAATGTAATCCTTGACCTTGTCACATAAAATATGTTAGTATAAAACCTAACATTAATAATCAAAATTTAGTTTACTCAAGAAGTTTAATATTTCGATTCTCATTAAAAAAATAAAAAAAAAGTTAAAAATTTATTCTAGCTTAAAAGTGAAAAAGAAAAAGGTTGTACCTGATGTAGAAAATTATCTAAGGCAAATAATTAAAAAAAAAAAAAAAAGTAACGTAAGTTGTCAAAGAAATAAGCAAAGCATGAGGCTAGCCGTCATCTCAGCCGATCAATCTTTTGTTAATTTGGGTTACCTTTCCCGCTGATTGAGTTTATTTCACTAATAAGTAATATATATGCGCATGCAAAGACAAATGAAGGAGCTTCATAATTTGTCCAAGACAAGCCTATAATCTAAAATGTGTTTCACATGTCATCGTACCCATAAAAATTAACCCACTTTTAGCCTAAAGGTGCCAAAATTAACCTCAGTGTAAGATATTCGTATTACAAGTGGTTAAAAGCTAAGCTTGCACTAGTGGTTAGGCAACAGAGTACCTGCTGGTACATATTTTTGGTTTGGTAATACTTATTATTATTATTTGATAGTTACAAAAGAGAAGAAAATATTTAAATCATAAATGTTTTCGTTGGAAATATTAAGATGTGATGATTGAGCTATGAAATTTTTGACAAACAACTTATTTTTTAATTTTTTTGAAAATAGATTTGTTTAAAAATTTATGCTTAAAAAAATTATACTTAAAAAAAGGAACGTTTAAAAAACCTACACTTAAAAAATGTATGATTTGAAATTGTGATGCAAACGGGCAAAGCAAAATGAAAATTTAGTTCAAACAAATCTTTGTCTCCATTATGAATATCTTGAATCCTGCATTTAGTGATTGATTAGTTAGATGACACGTCGCATTGCTGCTGATTGCCCACTTTTGAAATAAAATATGCTTACTATTTGTCTCTTTTGTTAACAGGATGGGAACACTACAAGTACAGGTTAAGAAATTTATAAGTTCAATTCTATCTGTCGCGTATTTTTTTGGGAAAGAAAACTAGCACCTGCCAATAATTCACTAGTTATTCTAGTCTCAAAATGATAGTGTTGTTTTTGATATTTAAGAATAATAAGAGATGAAAATGATAAAATCTATTATAGTTGAATAAAAAATTTGAAATTCAAATTTTATCTACACTAAAAATCGATTGATATTTAGCTTGCAGTAACCGGTAGATATCATAGGTTAAACTCTATTGTCTATATCTATATATATATATATAAAAGAATTAAAATATATCTTAACTTATGTCTTTAAGACACTCACTAAACAATGTTGAAAAAAAAATCAAGAAAAATAAAATAAGCGCCAAAAGCTTAGTCCTAAAGCATGGGAACAAAGTGGATAAGATCCCAAGACGAGAATGAAGTGAAAGCAACTAAGTTAAGAAAAGCAACATTCACTCATTCATTCTCACACTCTAATAATTTTTAAAAAAAATTAAAAAAAAAAATTATTTTATTTGATTAAATAACTTTGGCGCCGATTTCCTAGCGTGATCTAAGGCCAGTAAAAGCGCGCCATTTGCGCCTTCCCTTTACCCTGACATTTTGACAAAAAGAAAGGAATATTGCAAATTTCAACGAGGGAAAAGGTTGCCGTTATTTTTGCAGTTTTTTTGGTTTCGGTTGGCTACTTCCCACCAAAACAAAGACCCATAATCACTAATCATGGACTTTCTTTTTTCCATTGACGTGGCATTTTAATTATTTTTTTTCATTAATGGTCGGGCATGAACGAAACCAACAAAGAACAACATATGAGTGGCACTAGTACAGGAGTGTCTCAATTTGTTTCTTAATTGCCATCTACATTCATTATGGTTCATTTTATGATAGTACTAAATGTGTAATGATCTATGTATATCTACTTTAATTGATGGGTATGGACGTGTTTACATCGTATTTAATTTAATGCATTGAAATATTCGACCAAAACTATGTCATCGAGAAAAGGAGGGATTTATGAGTGACAACATTAGAATTTTTGTGATACTTTTATAAAGTGCGTCAATGATATATAGGAAAAGCACATTCCACTCTCTCTCTCTCTCTCTCCCCCTGCCCCCTCTCTTTTGCATGGGCTATCAAGCCTATTAGGTTTAAAATTATGATTACAAAATGAAAAAAAGGATATATATATATATATATATATGTATGTATATATTATTTCATTATATTTTTTCACAACTTGTTAAAGTGGTAAGTTATGAGTGATTGACAATTACTAATTTTTTCTCCATGAATTACAATCTCTAACTTCAATAAATTCTAGAATATGATTTATAACTAAACTTATTCAATTACTTAATTAATAAACTTAGGCACACAACATTCTTCACAATTTTTTTCAAAATTTTTGGCATGATCTATTATAATTACTGTATAATAAAAGTATTGTTAACGTTAGACTCAAGTGAAATTGATTTTACACTAATTATAACTGTTTTTTTTTTTTTGGAGAATCTAATTATAACCAGTTATGTCAACTATTATGATTTAAAAAAAAAAAAGTTTATTTCTAAGTCTAACATTACTCATTAACAATTATGGTGGATGGAATTTGGGCCATTTGGCCGTTGTAACAGGAGCGGGATTTGGGGTTTATCTTTTGGAATTTGGCCAAACCCGAAATGTTGAGACAAGATGCTAGGCCTATGAAAAGTCAAAACCCTAATTTAAAAGTAACAATTTAATATAATTACAATAAACAAAATGATGCATGCAAGAAAAGCCATAATATACGCTATAGTAATTGAGGTTCGTCTTCCTATATAAAGGCATGTCATTGTTGAATCCAAGTCATAAAAACTAATTCAAAGTTAAAACAAACTGAGCGCATTGGTGCTTTAGCT
Organism: Quercus suber; assembly: GCF_002906115.3. Taxonomy (NCBI): domain Eukaryota; kingdom Viridiplantae; phylum Streptophyta; class Magnoliopsida; order Fagales; family Fagaceae; genus Quercus; species Quercus suber. Next base: position 224,359 of record NW_027069824.1, read on the forward strand.
ATAGCAAGTACCAATGAGAATCATGATTAAGGGAGCTTCTTTCTGCCTCTTTTTTTTCTTGTCTTCCTTTGTAATTGGCTTGGACACTGTCCAAGGCAATCCCAACTATAGAGATGCCTTAGCAAAGTCCTTATTGTTCTTCCAAGGCCAGAGGTCTGGGAGGCTCTCTAAAACCCAACAAATTACTTGGAGGTCCAACTCTGGCCTATCTGATGGTCTTCTTGCCCATGTATGTTATTGCCATTATCAACCTTTTGTTTTTCTTTCTTTCTTCCTTTATTATTATTATTATTATTTATTTATTTATTTATTTTTGTTGTTGGCTTACTTGCAACAAGTGAGATATAATATTTGAATCTAATTTCCTCATAGAGAGATATAATAATAATATTATTATTATTAAGTTATGACTTATAAGACTCTTGAACTTTTACTTTTTGTTGTGAGTTCCAGTTAATTCAACTAGTAAAGTTTCTGATGGTTGTATAAGAGATCTAAGGGTCAATCTCCACCTACACTAAAAACTGATTGGTGTCTTGGTTTGATGATAAAGAGCTATTATTAAAAACGGACGCCATAAGTTGAAATTCTCTAAAAAAAAAAAAACTTTACTTTTATTTTGTCACTAGGGAAGATCCATGCTAAGCTAATTCAAGTTGTATATGATTTAACTTTGATACCATGCTTTTACTAGGAGGATTTATCTCTTTTAATTTTTTTCTTTCCTTTTCTTCTCATTTATTTAAAATAACCCCACAAATGTGATGGTAGTGATAAACTATTAAGTTTAATAAACCACAACTTGCATGGTCCATTATTTCTTGAAACAAAAAGAAAATAATTTGAAAAAAAAAAAAAAAACTTGTAAAACCATTTTATTAAATACTCTTCTCACAACATGTGAGTTTTACATGTGCGAGATTCATATATTCTAAGAGGGGTACTTCATGAAATGGTTTTATAGATATGATATATTTACTTATTTTTTGGGTTTGGTGTTCCTTATTTTTATGATTATCTTTTGATAATTCAATTGTTAGTCTGAGATCAAAAGAAATACTTTGTTTAATTTGGCAGGTGAATTTAATTGGAGGCTACTATGATGCTGGGGACAATGTCAAATTTAATTTTCCAATGGCTTTCACCACCACCATGCTATCATGGGGCGCACTAGAATATGGCAAGAAAATGGGCCCCCAATTACAAGAAGCAAGGGCCGCAATCAGATGGGCCACTGACTACTTCGTAAAATGTGCCACTGTTACCCCTGGTAAGCTCTATGTTGGTGTTGGTGATCCAAACGTGGATCACAAGTGTTGGGAGCGGCCCGAGGACATGGACACAGTTCGGTCCGTTTACTCAGTCTCTCCTAGCAACCCAGGTTCAGATGTGGCTGGTGAGACTGCGGCTGCATTAGCTGCTGCTTCCATGGTTTTTAGGAAGGTTGATCCAAAATACTCAAGATTGCTATTGAAAACAGCAAAAAATGTCATGCAATTCGCAATGCAATATCGAGGTGCCTATAGCGATTCACTTGGGTCTGCAGTGTGCCCATTTTATTGTTCATATTCTGGATATAAGGTAAGACTGCTTGTAGTTGAAAATCGTGATGCTACATAAGAAGTACATATGGTTGCTATGTAGAGTGTTAGTTGACCATACTTTGCTGTTTATGGCCAATTTTCAGAAATAACTAGTGGGCCTTTCTTTTGGAATCAAAAAAGGCCCAACTTTCAAAATATTGGGCCAGTATAAGCTAGTCCAATAAGATGATTTTTAATGTCTTTCTGGTATTCCAGCCCAATGGATTGCCACCAATAAATTATTACTGTTTGATATTCTGTACTAATCAATTCTGTTCATGTAACATTTGTAGGATGAACTGCTTTGGGGAGCTGCATGGCTTCTAAGGGCTACAAACGATGTTTCTTACTTCAATTTCTTGAAATCACTGGGAGCTGATGATGGAACAGATATCTTCAGCTGGGACAATAAATATGCTGGTGCTCATGTCCTCCTATCCAGGGTAAAAGAGCTATTATTGTATTGCAAAACTAAATAAATTTTACTGACAATATCATTATCAACTTCTTACGTTTCTATATAAAATTTGTGTCAGTGGTGATTAAGTAATAGGATATTTTTCAGCTCTTCATAAACTTTTAACATATTTGAATCAAGTAAATCTAAATATTTCTATCAAGGCTAGTTAAAGGGCTTGACGAGTTCATTTGCCAAACCCAAAAAAGCCAACTCTTTTTTTTTTTTTTTTTTTTTTTTTTTTTTTTTTTTACAGTACTTTCAGTTAATAAGTACTTCAACAAAGTTCATCTAAATGTCTCTCTTAACAATTTTTATGCTGGTTTCCTTCATGTAGAGAGCCTTGCTTAACAATGATAAGAACTTTGATTCATTCAAGCAACAAGCTGAAGATTTCATGTGTCGTATTTTGCCCAACTCTCCCTACACAAGTACACAATATACACAAGGTAAAGATAGCTATTAACAATTTTAATAGTAATTTTGTGGTGTCGTGAGTTTTCTATTAAGTTTGGTATATGTCCACAAATATGTAATAATTTCCCTTTATTTTTGAAGAACCGCTATAGAATTGTCATGTTAAAAATACGTTTACAATTGTTTTAGATAAATTTAAAATTAAAATTTTAAATATGGATGAATTATCATTTTTATTCTTAAAGTTTGTTTTTGTCAATTTAGTCCTTAAACATTTACATTTCTCTTAAATTATTTATTCTGTCCATTACTACTTATAAAATTGTAGGAATCACAACATCTAATGTGATGTCGTTTTCCTAAATTGAATGACAATTTTTGGACAGAATAACCAATTTGATAAGAATATAAAAGTTTAAGGACTAAAGTCACAGAAAATTAACTTTATGGATGAAAATGAGAAGTTATCCAATCTTTAAGGATATATTTTAGATTTTAGCCAAATTTTTAAGATACTTTGTGCCCCACTTTTCAATCTTTTCCAAATTATTTATCTACAATTGCATTATAAAGGTCAGTTTTTATACAGTTTGTTCAATTTTATTTCAAGTGGGCTCGAAACTGCCTCAATTAAGAGGATATTTTGATACAACATTGATTACAAGAAAATAAATTCACAATTAATAATTATGAAAAACTTACTTGCATCAATGAAGTACGAGCTGTACAATGCTTTGGGGAGACTCCTCAGTCCTCGCAAACAACTAGAAAACAATGTCTACTCTACTCCTAAGGCTAAAGCTAGATATAAGAGCAAATATGTTGATTAGAATGTTCTGTGCGTATTTTGTCCCCTTGACTCCTCCTTTAAATTTGGATATATTACTAACCACAAAATCCTCTAAAATGAAGGTGGGCTCATGTACAAGTTACCTGAAAGCAACCTTCAGTATGTGACTTCCATAACATTCTTGCTCACAACTTATTCCAAGTACATGTCTGCGACGAAACACACATTTAACTGTGGCAGCCTTTTGGTCACTTCAAGTTCCCTAAGAAACCTTGCAAAGAAACAGGCAAGTAATTAAAGAAATTATGTTCTAATTTTCACTTGTTTTGTTTCTATCTCCCTTCTTATCTCTAAAGAGAATAAATTGTGGAAATTACAGGTTGACTATATATTAGGTGTGAACCCATTGAAAATGTCATATATGGTAGGATACGGGGCATACTTTCCAAAGAGAATTCACCACAGAGGATCCTCCTTGCCCTCATTGGCAAGTCATGCACAAGCTATAGGCTGCGATGGTGGTTTCCAACCATTCTTCTATACATCAAATCCTAATCCTAACATCTTGACTGGAGCCATTGTAGGAGGTCCAAACCAAAATGATGGCTTCCCAGATGATCGTACTGATTATAGTCATTCAGAACCTGCCACTTATATCAATGCTGCTATTGTTGGACCTTTAGCATACTTTTCTGGGAGCTCCACTACTTGATGGGATTTTCATCAACTACCAATTCATTGTATATACATTCCTTGTCTCAAAAGAAGAATGCATTGCACAACGTACACTAAGAATAGGTTGATTTTATGGTTATGTTTGGCTTTTTTTTTTTTTTTTTTTCTTTTCTTAATGTAATCCGATAATCGGATTAATAACTCTAAAGTGTCAGTGAATTGAACCTTTGAATTAGTTCTTGTAATTCATCTTTATTATGGGAAGAAACACATATGGAAAATTGACTGTTTCTTGCCCTTTTTGATATGGGATCTTGAGAACTTTAAAGGTTGTTGAATGGATCCATAAAAGTGTTTCACCTTTGTGGTTTTTCTGCATTTGCAAGGATGATAAGCATCGCTTCTTTATTAATAGCATCAGGTGGGAGAACTTATTCGAGGTGCCCTAATAACATTCTTAGCCCATAAATAATAAATCACTTCATTTCTTACTATATCAACCCTCAAATATTTCAATGTTAACAAATTATAAAGCCGGCCATGGTCATAACTATCTTTTCTCTAAAGAAAAAAAGAAGTCATTGTCATGAGATATGGCGTCAAACATCATTCATTATCGATAGCACCAAAAGCACTAAGATAATGAAAAAAATGAGGACAATATATGTGAAAAAAAGAAGAAGCAATTAGTTGACTATTTTGAGTAATGCCCAAAACGAGCCGAGTGAGTATTAACCGTTTATTAGATTTGTTTATTTAATTTTATTTTGAATATGAACCAAGCTCAAGCTCATCTTCAAATAATATTACATGTTTTGGTTAGGTTCATTTACTTGTCGAGCAAGCTCGAGCTTGTTCATGAGTTAATTAACTTATTATTTTCCTATATATAGTAAAACCATGACTAAAATGTTTTAACTCTTTATAAATCTATGAATTTTTACTACATATGGATTGTTTATGTAATAAATAAACTAGATTCTCAAAAAAAAAAAAAAAAGAAGTTATGAATGAACTACAAATAATAATTGTATATCGTATGAACCAATTTAAAAACTTATACAACCAAATTTCAAGTCTATATATAAATATATTTTTTAATATATAGTATTATATATAATTAATTAGAACTCTCATGTTCACTAGCTTGTTCATGAATACATTATTATGTTTAAATTTTGTTCATTTAATAATCGAGCCTAAAGTTGGGCTTGAGTTTGACTTGTTTACTAAATAAACGAACACAAAAAAGGTTTTTTCATGAGTCAAGGTTAAAACTCTCTAAAAAGAAAAGTTTGAGTTGTTCATAAACAGCTTAGTTTATTTACAACCCAAAATTTTAAGAATGTTATAGTGACTTAAAGCAATTATGAAAAAAAATATTAATAAGGGATGTATATTTTTTTTTTTTAGAAGGAAGACACTGAGTTATTTTATTCCAACTCGGTGGCTAAATCAACTTGAACAAAAGAATAAACATTTTTCATCTATATTATACTATCTGAGTAATTTACTACTAGTTTAGTCAAATAATGTACAACTTTGTTATCTTCTTTCTTAACATGAGAGTAGGATAATTCAGAAAAAATGTTCTCAAATACACACATCCGAAATAAGCAAACCATAGGAAGACAAGCTCGTCTTCAAACCTTTCATCACGAAGCTTGAGTCACCCTCAACTACCACTCTATCGAAGCCCAGCTTTGCCACGAATTCTAGACCTCTAATTGCTGTCATGGCCTCCACTTCAATGGACTTATACACTTGATTCAATTGTTGTGACATTGAATCGATGACCTGCCCATTGCTGTTTCGAACAACGACTCCAATACCCAACTTGTTTGGTTCCAAGAAAACAGCACCATTGCAATTAACCTTGAGTACCTTCGCTTGGGGTGGCTTCCATTTATGTCGCTGAGTTGGAAGCAGAAGGGGTGTAGCGGTTGCAGCAGGTCGGACAGCCCAAAACAAGCAATCAACCGTAGCTTCTTTCAATGATTCCAGGACTGGCGAGATAATATTGGGAGGGTGTTTTATGGGCAACCAACGGTGCTGGGTGGTGGAAATTTTCTGTTGTTGCAGGACAGAAAGCACGTTACCGAACCAGCTGGTTTTGAAGGAGATTTATTATCCCTGAAACTCAATCCCGGAATTTTAGGAAGAGTAGAATCCAGAATTGAGCTTTTATGATAATAAAGAGTTTCCGTTTCAAGTAACCTTGCCGTTTCAGCCAATCTCTTCGGTTCAGCCGCCTTTTCCAAATCAGCCGTTGTTGGGTGTCTTGATATGGAGCCAGAATATGGTGCCGCTCTGAGATAGGAGCCGAACTGTTGTTTATCAGTGGTTAGAGAGCTTCTTGCTTCGAATCCAGAAAACAATCAAACTCAGTTGAAATAATTTGAATGACTAATTCAAAAGAAATAGGAAAAAAAACATTTAATCAAACCTAAGGATAATTTATCTCTAGTTTTCTAAAATTGAATATTGTAGCACGACTTGATCCACAGCCATAGAGAGGAAGATGATAAAACATGAGATCTCAAGACACTAAAAGCCTCACTAATACATATTTAACAACATTCATTAGAGTTGGAAAATTTGATTTGAATTAGAGAGAAACAGGGTCACAAACCTATAAAGGCTCAAACATTTCGAAGAAGTCACTCTTTCACTCATTAGCAAACTTAAAATTAGCTAGTCATTGTAAATACCTTTTTGTTAGTCGTAAATTTGCTCGGTACGTATGAAAGATTCAATTAATTTATCTAAATAAATATATATATATAATGCCACGAATTCTAGACCTCTAATTGCTGTCATGGCCTCCACTTCAATGGACTTATACACTTGATTCAATTGTTGTGACATTGAATCGATGACCTGCCCATTGCTGTTTCGAACAACGACTCCAATACCCAACTTGTTTGGTTCCAAGAAAACAGCACCATTGCAATTAACCTTGAGTACCTTCGCTTGGGGTGGCTTCCATTTATGTCGCTGAGTTGGAAGCAGAAGGGGTGTAGCGGTTGCAGCAGGTCGGACAGCCCAAAACAAGCAATCAACCGTAGCTTCTTTCAATGATTCCAGGACTGGCGAGATAATATTGGGAGGGTGTTTTATGGGCAACCAACGGTGCTGGGTGGTGGAAATTTTCTGTTGTTGCAGGACAGAAAGCACGTTACCGAACCAGCTGGTTTTGAAGGAGATTTATTATCCCTGAAACTCAATCCCGGAATTTTAGGAAGAGTAGAATCCAGAATTGAGCTTTTATGATAATAAAGAGTTTCCGTTTCAAGTAACCTTGCCGTTTCAGCCAATCTCTTCGGTTCAGCCGCCTTTTCCAAATCAGCCGTTGTTGGGTGTCTTGATATGGAGCCAGAATATGGTGCCGCTCTGAGATAGGAGCCGAACTGTTGTTTATCAGTGGTTAGAGAGCTTCTTGCTTCGAATCCAGAAAACAATCAAACTCAGTTGAAATAATTTGAATGACTAATTCAAAAGAAATAGGAAAAAAAACATTTAATCAAACCTAAGGATAATTTATCTCTAGTTTTCTAAAATTGAATATTGTAGCACGACTTGATCCACAGCCATAGAGAGGAAGATGATAAAACATGAGATCTCAAGACACTAAAAGCCTCACTAATACATATTTAACAACATTCATTAGAGTTGGAAAATTTGATTTGAATTAGAGAGAAACAGGGTCACAAACCTATAAAGGCTCAAACATTTCGAAGAAGTCACTCTTTCACTCATTAGCAAACTTAAAATTAGCTAGTCATTGTAAATACCTTTTTGTTAGTCGTAAATTTGCTCGGTACGTATGAAAGATTCAATTAATTTATCTAAATAAATATATATATATATATATATATATATACAAAATAAAAGTTTCAAACATTATAAATTACACAAATTTTATATAAATATCATTTTATTACAAAGATGAAAGAACTATAAGAATTAAGTCTCATGCCTTCTTTGAAGGGAAATTAAATCTTAATCTCTGTGATTCTATTAAATTTATTGGAATGGTAAATAGTAACACATTAATTTGCAGTACTATTCAAACTTATAACCTTACCCTCCATCTATTTTCATGAGAGTAAGAATTGTCATTTGACCCAAAGTTCATTGGGTTAGTGATAAGATGATCTTAAGCTTAAGCCTATATATATATATATATATAAAGAATGTCATAAAAAATACAAACAAAATAAAGTATCTAAAATTTGAATTCACAAATCCTTATAAAATTTAACTTTGAAGAGACTCAACATACCCTCTTAACATAAACATATATGATATATCAATTAGCCTAAAAGGGGGTTAAGTACAACTCCAACGAAAAATATGATCCCAGATATCTCTTCTCTAATCATGAACATGAATGGATGGTTTGCCACAAAACTTGGTCGTGGAGGTGGACGTGAAGCGACCTGTAGAGAGACACAAGTAGCAGCAGCAGCTTTTGTCCCTTTCTCATTAACTTCAATACAAGACTCTTGAACAATGCTGGAGACGAAAACTTTTCCACTTTCAAGAGATTCAATAATGTCTGTGAAATCCGCAACCGTCTCAAAAGGTAATGTTAATCCAAGATTTTTCATAATTTCTTTAGCTTCAAACCCATATGAAAACTTGAATTTTGGAATCAACATATCAGAAAGATGTATTTTTTGTAGATCAAAGCATTTATCTAATAACTTTGGGTTGGAATTAAACCTTTGAATTACATCTTGTAACCCATTTTTCTCCTCAGGAAGAAAGACATACATAGAGAATCGTCTGTTGTCTTGTCCTTCCTTATATGGGATCTTAAGAACCTTAAATTCTTCGAAGGATCCAAAAAAATGTTTCACCTCTGTTTTGCCAGTCATGAAGGGAACTTTAATTGGTTCTCCAACAAGGGGATAAAAAATTTTTGGTCGAGTCCTTTTAGCATTAAAAGGATACAACCAAGCTCCCTTGAAATAGAGTGCATTGGCAAGGATGATTATTGTGGCCCCACTAACAGCACCAGGTGAGAGAACTTCTTTGATGAGCCCTTTTGTCGCATTCTTAACCCATAAGTTCACTTTATTCCTTACTTTCTCAGCCTGTAAAAATATTTCAAAGTCGATCATTCATAAATAGTATGTCAAAAGATATTGTGACAAACATCCTTCAAAATAAATAGAATCATTTTTAAGGTATGGATAATGCACCACGGTTAGGATACTGCAATTGGTATAATATTAAAAGTCTCAAACTTAAGTAATTGCATCATCTTCCTTTTCATATACTAGTAATATTAAAGAACTAAATGTAAAAACCCACAGTCCATGCATGCACAGCACAAAGATTAATTGCGATGAAAAAGATGAGTTTCATACCTCATTCACAAAGTCAACAGCGTTGGCTTCTGCTTTGAAAACGGTTTCGGCAATCTCCTTGAAGGAGGGTCTCATAGCGAAACGTTGATCAATCCAAACCCCATTAAGAGAAGACAGAATCAGACCTTCTTTGGTGTTCTCAACTGGTGCAGCAGCAGACATCATCAGAGAGGCCTTGGCTTTGAGATCATCCATGTCCTTTGCTTCAAGGAAGTCCAGCAGTTGCTCCAACGTGCGACCTCGTGAACCAAAAGCCAGAATACTCAATGCAACGACGATTGACATTGGAGACATCACGAAATTTTTGTTGCACCCCTTACTGATCTGGTCGAGCATGAGTTGCCTAGCCATGAGCAAACAGTTCTCCATCTTTTCCTTGTGTCCTGACTTAAGACCAATGTGTTTGACAGTGAAGGGTTCTGGTAGAATTATTATATGAACAGAAGGTATGTGAAAGTGAGTTAACCTTCCAATGTGGGATTGTATCCGCTTAAATGTTTTGTTGTCCCAAATCGGTAAAGGGCGAGACAAAGGTGTGGTCCAATTCCATATATTTAATTCAATCCATTTGGTCAATTTCTGTCTACTTTGGTCGAATTTGGTCCATATGGTATATTTTGGTCCACGTTGGTTCATTCCAGTCCAATTCAGTTCATGTTGGTCCAATTTATTGCATTTGGTCTATTTGATCCACTTATGTTCATTCCGGTCCAATTCAGTCTATTAAGTCAAGTTCAGTCCACTTTGGTCCATTTTTAGGTGAGTATAAACTAAAATAAATAAAATTGTTATATTTATTATCTCTTGGTTCTTTAAGCGAGAGTAGAATTGAACCAGTTTACCAAAAAAAAAAAATGTAGAATTGAACCCTTTATCAGTAGAGCTATAAGTTTCTTAATTAGTTTTATTTATGCCTTTTAGATTTTGTTGTTTTGTCTTTTAAACTAATAAAAAAATATGGCTTCAAGGGCATTTTCTGTGGATAACCTTCAACACCCCGATTGTCAATTTTTGTACCGTCAATTTTCTTTTTGGAATATAATTTATGAGGAACATGATCCTCTATAGTGTACGTGACAATCTGTACACCTTTCAATTTTCGATGTTTAATTACTACTGCTCAGTGCTTTCATTAAGGCGAGAGTGATTATGCTAACGTGATTATTTAGATATTGAACTAACGGCCATGCATAGAATTAGATAGTAGGACACATTATTGGGGTTAAGTATATCAAACTATTAACAAGAGAAAGCTTTTTTTTTGGGTATAGGGTAGCAGTCCATTCAGCTATGATTATGGCTTATGGCTTTTACCTACCACTACGAGTATATATGTGCCCACTTTGGATAAAAATGAAAAATTATTTGGTATTTTTGAAACGCAATAACGAGGTGCTCATTCCTCATGCATGCATGGTAGATCTCACCATAAATTTAATTAGTGGGATCTATCATATATGTGAGAGGAATGCTTAGAGAGTACCTAATGAAATGAGAAAATGCATATGTATTTTCAATCTATGTCTGTTTGCTAGGATACACAAACACGGACACAAACATGGGTACGAGTATGATACAGTGACGCGAACAATTTTTGAAAATTTATAATATGTTACAGTAAATATGACACCGTTATGATACGGGTTTAACACGGATTCAACATGAGTACAATACCCCAAATAAAGTGTATACTTCCTAGTTGGTTTCTAAGATTTATGTACCTATTAAATTTGATAAAATAGCTGTGAACACTTTTTAAAACTCCCCCTTGCATTCATTTTCATCTAACATGCATCAACAAACAAGAATTTATTTCCTATCTGGGTTCTTCAGAAAAAGAAAAAAGGAACTTTGATTCTGTTGGGTCTTGGGAGGAAGACCTGATAAATTATTTGAGGGAAGCTTGGTCTAACGATTAGAGAAAAACTAAGAATTTTGGTGTGCGTTTAGTTTCATTATGTTATGTGGGTCTTTTATGGGAACGTTTGTTTATCTCTTCTCTAACAGTAGATCTTAAGAACCTTAAAATCCGTAAAGGATCTATAAAAAATGTTTCTCTTCCAGTGGCGGTTCCAGGATTTTTTTCTAGGGGGGTCAATAAGAAGATACATCTTGGGTAAAATATGAATCTTACGGTTTACACGATTTCCTTATTACAAATTTGTCTATAGTACATACTAGTAGTAGAATAAAAAATAAATTAGAGGTTCAATTGACATATTTATTCTTAATATAATGAACATGTTAATTATGTTAAGTAAATTTTAATTATTACTACTTAAAATACTTTTATTTATTAGTTTAGGACAACTATATGTTCACATTGTACTATCAATGCAAGATTTACATTGCAGACAATTATACTGTACACGTTTGTTTAGAATCAATGTAAGATTTACATTATAGATAATGATACTATACACATTTGCAAAAAATATACAATATTGTACACATTTGTTTAGAAACAATATAAATATACAAGGTAAACTATGTATTTTCTATTAGTTTATTTCAAATTTGTTAAGATCTAAATGGTTTTTATTTATTTAAGATTTAAGATAAAATTTTTTTTTTTTTACTTTTGTTGTTGGGCTTACTATTTCTCCTAAACTTTAGATAAAATTGGTTTATTGTTAGGCCTTTTTTTGTGTTTAAAAAGATCAAAACATTATTAAGAGAATCATAATTAAACTTATTTCAAGTGGGTTTTAAAAAATTTAGGGTCAAAGTGTTCAAATTATATATATATATATATATATATAAAATAAATAAAAAATAAAAAAAAATTATCTCAGGGGCTTCATTTGAACCCCTGAACTATGCATGGCGCCGCCCATGTTCTCTTCTGTGTCTCCGACGTTGAAGGGAACTTGAATTAGTTCTCTATCATGGGGATAAAAATATTCATGTCGAGTCAACTTCGCATTAAAAGCATTTAACCAAGCTCCATTGAAGTAAAGTGCATTGGCAAGGATGGATATTGTTTCTTTATCAATAGCACCAGGAGGGAGAACCTCTTTGATAAGCCCTTTCATCACATTCTCCGGCCGCCCATAAATTCTCTTCATTTCTTACTATCTCAGTCTACAAAATATTGGCAAGAATGAGCATCGCTTCTTTATTAACAGCATCAGGTGGGAGAACTTCTTCGAGGTGCACTAATCACATTCCTATCCCATAAATCACTTCATTTCTTACAATATCAACCCTCAAATATTTCAATGTTAACAAATTACAAAGCCATTTTCATAGCTATGTTTTCTCTCAAAAAAATAAATTCATTGTCATGCATGACATATGGTGGCAACATCATTCATAGCACCAAAAGCACAAAGATAATGACCAAAATGATAAGGAGGAAAATATATGGGGAAAAAAGAAGACTGTGGTCTAGTTGACTATATTAATTAAGGATGTGTTACACTTACAGTGACTTAAATCAAAGCTAAAAAATAAAAAAAATAAAAAAAAAAAACTAAAAAGGGATATATAGGTAATGCACCATCAGTGAACATTAAAAGTCTCATGCATACATATAGTTTGTATTATGTGGTGTGTGACAAATTATTAGATTCACTTATCCCAAAAAAATTCAAAACTCAGTTGCATTTAACCGCACTAAAGGATAATTTTTCTCAAGTTTTCTAGAATTGAATCTTTTAGCACGACTGTGATCCACAGCCATAGAGAGGAAGATGATGATAAACCATGAGACCTCAAGACCCTAAAAGCCTAACTAATACATATTTAACAACATTCATTAGAGTTGCAAATTAATGTGATTTGAAAATTAGCTAATCATTGTACATACTTTTTAATTAGCCATAAATTTGCTCAGTATGTAAGAAGATTTCAATTAAATTATCTAAATAAATTTATGGCGAAAGTACTATTTTGATCCTTACATTTTGTGGTTACAGTCAATTAGGTCTTTACATTTTGTTAACAGTCAATTTAATCTTTATTATTTTCAAGTTGTAGTCAATTTGATCTCTACTGTCAAGTACTAATGAAAAATGTTTAAGTGACAAATTAAACAGTGTGAATTTTTGGCACACTTAAAGTTGATATGGCTGCTAAAATAATAATAATAAATTGCCAAATCAGCATTTGTATTAAAAAAAAAAAAAATATATATATATATATATATATATCAATTCTAAAGAAATTAAAAATAAAAACTAAAATCCCAAAAAAAAAAAAAAGAGTTCAGATCTGGAAAATCCTAAACATGAACGAACATGAACCTAGAAAAACCAAAACCCAAATCAACCTTTGAAACTCATATACCAAAATCTATTAGAATCATTGTAAACTTGTTTGAATCACTCGAACCAAGAGCCTTGGAAAATTTATCCAATGGACTTTGTGTCCCAAATGATCCCACCCTACCGATCTTTTGTGATGTACCATTGATTGCTTCAAATGATTGACGAGGTGAAATGTTTAAAATGGCTGGACATACAATCCAATGGGAGCGTTATATTTTTGTGCTTTGGAAGCTTACGATTTTTCTTAAAGGAGTAGTTGAAGGATTTAGCTGTAAGGTTAGAGAGAAGTGAGCAAAGGTTCTTGTGGGTAGTTCAAAGTCCACCTACAAAGGACCAAAGCAAAGAGTCTTCGCCACCACCTGACCCCGATTTAGATTCATTACTCCCTAATAGGTTCTTGGATCGGACCAAAGTGAAGGGACACGTGGTTTTTTTTATGAAATGGATAAAGAGAGGGGACTCGTGGTTGACTAAGGCTGCATTTGTTTTGGGTGAAAACTACTTCCGGAAATGCTTTTCTGTAAATGCGGGTGTTTGGTTGCGCATGGAAAATAGCATTTCCGAAAATTCTTTTAAGTTGACCATGAGTCAAGGGTGAAATTCTTTTCCCTTTTTATTTTCACTTCAAATATCATTTTCCGGAAAACACAAAGAGAGAGCACGAAGAGAGAGAGAGAGAGCACGAGCTGCGAGCTCGAACCGCCGCTTCAAGCCCGGAGCAACCGCACAAGCGACCGCCGGCGACCTTCAACCCACGAACCAACGAACCCAGAGCCTTCGACCTTCGACCCAGACCCATCGCCACGAACCGCACGATCTCGTCGCCCTCTCGAGCTCGGTCTCTCTTCCTTGCTCTCTCTTCCTCGATCTCTCAGTTTTGTTTTTTTAAAGTTTGATTTTTGTTGTTGTTGTGGTGGTGTGGTGGTGATGTTTTGGTGGTTGTGGCTTTTGATTGCCGGAATTTGCTATCGGAATTTGTTGGTGAATTGACTGTGATTTTGAAATTTTTTGTAATAAAATTTGTTTGGATGCTGAGAAAATGTGAAAAAATTGTAGGAAAATAGCATTTTCAGAATAGAACCAAACACATGAAAATATTTTCTACAACAATTTTTATAATGCAACTAAACACTTGAAAATATTTTCCTTTCCCGAAAATCGCATTTCCAAAAAATAGGCTATTTCCGGAAAATATTTTACGGGAACCAAACATAGCCTAAATGTTGATTTAGGTTTTAATTTTTCTGGCTTCATCTTCGTCTATGTTCAAGATTTCCCAGATCTGAACTCTAATTTATTTTTGGTTTTTAATTAATTAATTTATTTAAAATTAATAAATTAATTTTCTTAAATTCAGAAGCTGATGTGGTAATTTTATTATTACTATTTTAGCAGTCACATCATCTTTAAGTGTGCCAACAATGTATACCGTTTTCCATCTAGACGTTTTCTGTTAATAGTTAATGATAGAGACCAAATTGATTACAATTTGAAAATAACAAAAACCAAATTGACTGTTATCAAAATGTAGGGACCAAATTGACCATGGCCCCAAAATGTAAGGACCAAAATAATATTTTCGCCTAAATTTATATACATAATAAAAGTTTCAAACACTCAAAATTACAACAACCTCATGTCAATATCATTTTATTACAAAGAATTATAATAATTAAGTCTTGCGCCTTCTTTTAAAGGGAATTAAATCTTGATCTCTGTTATTAGTATTTGAAATAATAACCTTACCCTCCATCCTTTTTATGAGAGTAAGAATTGTCAATTAACCCAAAATTCATTGGGTTAGTACAATGATAATGAGAGAGAAAGATGTTCAAGTTACATTTGGTATAACTTCATAAGAATTAAATATTTTTTGCACCTTTTTTTTTTTTTTTTTTTTTTTTTTTTATACAAGATAAAAATTCTACTATAATTAATCTAAGTGTATATGTGTGTAAAACTCTCTCCTGAAGAGTCAAACTCGACCCTTACCCCTCATACTTTACAAGCACTTATACTTACAGAGTGACCACCTTTTTTGCACCATTGATTTCTATTAGATCTAAAAAAGAAAAAGCATTCATGTAATGTCATTATTGTTCTATAGAAATTAAGTGATTTAAGCATTAACTCTTCTTATCAAAGGGGAAGAAAAAAACCAGCATTAACTCTCCACTTCCTTCATGTTATTATCTTCTTCATTGCATTCTCTCTCAAATTTTTCTTCTTGTACTGGAAAACCTCAGAAATACATGGCAAAAGAGTACTGGAAAATTTAGAAATGCATAGAAAAAGTCACAATTGTTTTAGATAATGATTGTTGAAGCTGAGTATTTCTGAAATACTCATGGCCAATTTTATTCAAGGTTCCACCAAATTCATATAAATCTAATTAAGGATAAAAAAAACTCATGGCCAATGTCGATGTTTAAAAAATTAGTGCTCTAACAACATTATCTCCTAGCACTAGATCCACAGGTTTCCAACTCCAACATATATATATATATATATATATATATACTTTTTGCTGTTTTTGCACAACCTTTTTTGGGTTCTAAATAATTCATTTATCACTTTTTTTGCTAAATTCTCAAATGGCATGCATCCATGAGAGGAGCTGCTAGTTTTACAAAAGAATAGAATTTATTCCCTTCTTAAAAATCTCTCCGGGGCAACACACATAGCCAACCAAATATCCTTATCTTTCTTGGACTACTTTTAAATAATTGATAATTTAAAGGGCAACGCAAATTTAAAAAAAAAAAAAATGCAGGATATGTCCATGGAACAGAGGCTCCAGTACTCCATAATCTCACAAGTCACAACGAAGTTATTGCTTCTCATAATTAAGGGATAAAAAATAAATCAAATAAACTTAGATTGCTGTTGGGAAGATGTAGACAAGTGAGAAGAGAAAGAGTACGGTACAAATGGAGAGTGGGGAGAGTTAATGTTTTTTATTTATTTAATAAGAACAATTAACGGCTTAGATCACTAATTTCTAGGAAAAAATAATGATAATGTAATAAATGTTTTTTATCCTTAGATCTAATATATATCAATGGTCCAAAAGATGTATAATTCTTATAAAATTACTTTAGGTGTAATTTGAACCCAACTAGTTACAATTGGTACAACTCTAAACAAAATTATACTAATATTACACGAAAATAATATAATTTAGTGACAGATTTATCAAAATTCACATCTAATTAAAAAATATATATATATTTAGTGCATCAGGTGTCACTTGAACTTAACCCATAAAAATCACAAAATAAAGTATTTAAAATTTGAACTTATAAATCCAAATAAAATTAAATTTGAAGAGACTCAATAAGCCCCATAATACAAACAAATATCAATTACCCTAAAAGGGGGTTAAGTACAACTCCAACAAAGAATATGATCTCAGATATCTCTTCTCTAACCATGAAGATGAATGGATGGTTTGCCACAAAACTTGGTCGTGGAGGTGGAGGTGAAACTGAATAGAATGTGCAAGCAGAGACACAAGTAACAGCAGCAGCCTCTGTACCTTCCTCATTAACTTCAATACAAGATTTTTGAAAAATTTTGGATACAAAAACTTTGTCACTTTCAAGAGAATAATCAATCATTTCTGTGAAGTCTGCAACCATCTTATCAAAAGGCAAGGTCAATTCTAGATGTTTTATGATTTCAGAAGCTTCAAACTCGTATGAAAACTTAAACTTTGGAATCAACATCTTGGAGAGATATACTTCTTTTAGTTTGAAGCAATTATCTAATAACTTTGGGGTGGAATTGAACTTCTGAATTAGATCTTGGAACCCATCTTTCATGATGGGGAGGAAAACATACATAGAGAATTGCCTATTGTCTTGTCCCCCATGATATGGGATCTTAAGAACCTTAAAATCCTTAAAGCATCCATAAAAATGTTTCTCCTCTGTGTCTCCGTTCATAAAGGGAACTTGAATTGGTTCTCCATCATGGGGATAAAAATATTTATGTCGAGTCAATTTCGCATCAAAAGCATTTAACCAAGCTCCCTTGAAGTATAGTGCATTGGCAAGGATAAATACTGTTTTACGGTCAATAGTGTCAGGTGGGAGAACCTTTTCGATGAGTCCCTTTGTCGCATTCTTAGCCCATAAGTTCACTTTATTCGCTACTATATCAGCCTACAAAAGTATTTCAAAGTCAAGAAATTGTAAATTATAAAAAAGGACACCAATAATGAACGGATAGATAATGCATCATAGGCAGCTAAACCTTAATTCTCATGCATATGTCTCGTATTATTTGGTATGTGAAAATAATTAGATACTAAAGAGAAAACTGAAAGCAAGCCATGATCCCTAGAGGCTCAATATATATTTTGAACTACAATAAGAGTTTATTTGGCAAGCTATAAGTCACATTTTCTTTTTATTGGGGACCTACACGAAAAATAAAAAAGAAGGGATTTTCTTCTTTTTCAATACTTTCAAGTTTCAACAAATAAGCACTTAAGAACTCATCCAAACACACGTTAATTATTAGACTTGACACAAGCGATATGAATTAGAGATATATATACTATTTTCAACTATTATGAATGAATGGTAATCAACATGCAGTTTCCTATTGTAATTCCAAAAGTACAAAACAAAACGTTTTATAATAATAAAACTATTTCAAACAGTATATATCCTAAACTTAGAAAACCCTAAAAGTCTAAAAGACAGTATAACAAAAATCTCAAAAAAAAAACTAGTAATTATACTACACTCATATCATTATCATTCTCTTTTATACTTGTAATAAAATAACTTGATGTAAAACCCAAAAGCACAAATATTGTGATGAGATGAATTTCGTACCTCATTCACAAAGTCCACAGCTTTTGTTTCTGCTCCGAAAACGGTTTCGGCAATCTCCTTGAAGGAGGGTTTCATAGGGAAATGTTGATCAATCCAAACCCCGTTAAGAGAAGACAGAATCAGACCTTCATTGGTGTTGGTGTTGGTGTTAGTGTTCTCAACGGGTGCACCAGCAGACATCATTACAGAGACCTTGGCTTTGAGATCATCAATGTCCTTTGCTTCGAGGAAGTCCAGCAATTGCTCCAACGTGCGATCTCGTGAACCAAAAGCCAGAATGCTCAATGCGTTGATGATTGACATTGGAGACATCACGAAATTTTTGTTGTTGCGCCCTTCATTGTTCTCTTCGTTGTTGCACCCTTCACTGATCTCTTTGAGCGTGAGTTGCCAAGCCATGCGCAGACAGTTCTCCATCCTTTCTTTTGAGTCTTGACCTTAGTATATGCGACTTGCTTGGGTTGTATTCTAGTAGAGTTCTTATAAGAACCGAAGGTTTGTAAATGTCAATATGATTTCCTTTTGTGTGAGCTAAATTGTAAAAGCATATAAGCGTACGTGCTTTTGCAGATTTTATATAAGAGCATATTAAGTAATAAGTTAAATAGTAAATTACACCCATAATATTTATACTCTCAAATTTCAGAATTTTGAATTTATCCCCGAAGTTTGGGGTGTTTAGATTTTTACATCATAACATTGCAAAATTGGATTTTACTCTCTAAATTTTGAATGTGTTTAGATTTTACACTTCAAATTTTGAAATTTTAGGATGTAAAATTCAAATACTCTTAAACTTTAAGAGTGTAAAATCTAAACATCCCTCAAATTTATGGGGTAAAATTCAAATTTTGAAATGTTAAGGTGTAAAATCCAAATACCCCAAAACTTCATAGATAAAATCCAAATTATAAAATTTCAGGATGTAAAATTCAAATACCTCTAAATTTTAGAGGTATAATTTGTAATAGTACAAATTTTAATTTCATAAGTATTTTATAATCTTATGTGTAAACATTTTATATTTAAATTTGCAATAGCCTTGATGAGAAATGGATATGCTCTTTAGTTTTGAGATCTATGATAAAAGAGCACCCGCATCAGATGTGCTAAATGTACCAAATGCCAAATATTTTGCACATTTGGCACACCAAACACAAAAAACTCCCTATATCAGATATTCCAAATGCTATAATTTTTGCAACATGCTACAGTATCCTCACATATTTGCCACTATACGGACAGATGTGGCAAATGCTTTTATTATTTTTTTATTCTTCTTGCTCTCTCGTCTCTTAGTCAGTCTCACTCTCTCAGCCCAATCCTCTCCTCTCTCTCACCCCATCTCTCGCCCCAATCCTCTCATCTGAACCCCAACTCTCTCCTCTGAACCCTAACCCTCACTGCTCTTCCACGCTGGCGAAGGTGGGTTTCTGATTGAAGGTGATTTTTTTTTTAGTGCGGAGGTTGGTTTTTGATTGAAGGTGGCTTTTTTTTTAGTGGGTTTTTAGTTGAAGGTGGGGCGGTTGAAGGTGAGTTTTCGGTGGAAGGGTTTTCAGTTGAATTTGAGTTTTTTTTTGTTGGGTTTTCGGTTGAAGGTGGGTTTTCGGTGGAAGGGGCTTTCGGCTGAAGGTGAGTTTTTGGTTGAATGGGTTTTCGTTTGAAGCTACGTTTTCAGTTAAAGGTCAATGGGTGGTGGTGATGAAGGTTTTGGGTCGGTGATTGGTTGAGGCAGTTGATGGGTTGCGGAGGATTTGACTGGGGTTTGGCTGGATTTGTTTGGGTTAGGGTTTGGTTGGGATTTGTTTAGGTCGTGGAGGAGTTGGTTGGGATTTGATGGGTTTTGGTTTGTGCCGTGTGTGGTGGCTTGTGTTTCAGTTTGTGTGGCTTTTGTGGGTTTCGATTTGTGTCATGTGTGGGTTTTGGTTTGTGTAGTGGGTGGACTTCAGTTTTTCTGGAATGTGCAGTGGGTGGTGGCTGTGGCTAATTTGGTGGAGCTGTGGCCGTGACTAGTTCGGCGAGGTTGTGACTAGCTTGGATAGGTGGTTGTGCCGTTGATGGGAGAGAGGATAATATATTATTTTAATGTGTAGTAAATATTATTTTAATGTATATAATTGAATGATAAAATATCTGATAAATGAGATGTTGTAAAATGATGTGGAAAAATAATAAAGTAGAGTTTTAGTGTGGCAAAATGGCATAATTTTTGCAACATTTGATAAAGATACTTTAACAAGAGCATTTGTATTTCTATGGAGATTCCCAATTTATGTTTCTAATTCTATTTATTGTACTTTGTAGGGACCTTTTACGCTTTTGGGCCAAAGCTTTCTGCTGTGGGTAACAGGGTAAGGAAGTTGGACTTAGCTCTCTTTCCGCAGAATCTACTATAGTGGAGTTTAGCAAGAGGTTCGTTATTAATTGTAATTATAAAAGCATGTATTATATTGTTGGGGTCTATACCAAAATGATGGCATATCAATGGTGATATCTATAGTCATTCAAAACCTGTAATGCATATCAATGGTGCTATTGTTGGACCTTTAATATACTTTTTTGGGAGCTAAAAAACTTGTTGGAGTTTTCATCCATTCTTCAATCTATATATATATATATATATATATATATATATATATCCATGTTGTTTTTCAAAAGAAGAATGCGAGACACAACTCCAATAAATTATAGGTGATTATATTGTTATATTTTGACCTTTTATTTTCCGGTTACAATCCAATATTCAACCGTAATAATTTGTTACTCCAATTATATATT
The DNA here is from genome assembly GCF_002906115.3 of Quercus suber. Taxonomy (NCBI): domain Eukaryota; kingdom Viridiplantae; phylum Streptophyta; class Magnoliopsida; order Fagales; family Fagaceae; genus Quercus; species Quercus suber. The sequence continues at coordinate 245,555 of NW_027069824.1, forward strand.
ACTTCATCCAGAAATCTTTTTTCTTTTGTCATTTTAATAGCAGTGATGATTTCATTAAGTCCTAACTTGGAGTGAATTTAGACCATAAATTAGATCTTATAACCCATCATTTTACAAGAATAAATATAAAAGAAAATTATCAATTATCTTGTCCTTTTCAATATACCATCTTATTAAACTGTCTTTGTAGGATTTATGAAAATGTTTCTCTCTTTTATCATGCCAATCACAAAAAGTCTTGTAATTCAATTGGCTGACACCACTTCATTATAATTATCAAATTAATTAATAAAAAAAAAAAGTATAATTCATTCCGATGGAATTGTTCAATTTGACCAGAAAGGACTAAAGTTTGAATTCTTCTTTTTCTGTAAGAAACAAAGTTTGAAAAGAAAAGATTTTAATATGCTTTTTTTTTTTTTTGAGTAAATGCATTTGTACGTTCGATTAAGTCAAACTTAAAATTTCCAAAATATTTTTGCTTTATACCAAAACGAGAGTTCTCTGAAAAATACTTATATACAACACCGCACACATTTAATATAGAAAAAAGAGAAGACAAATTTTAAACAACAATACATCTACTTTCCTTGTAAAATTAATCTACTTTGTTGAATCTACTGTAAGCCAGGAGAACAATCTGCCAATTCAAGTTCTGCCATTTTTTCCTTCCCACAAAATAAAGCAGCTCATCAATAAATAAATGTGCTCCCTGCTCACATCTCCCAATTCCAAATTATTTGAACAAGGGTAAGACTTAAGTATTGTTCTTTAAGTTCTCATCTTAAATTCTACCATATAAATTTTTTGTTATAGAATGAAAATATATTTTTTAATTGAGTAGCCATATAGCTAAATCTTAAAAGAGAAACCTAAAAAACAGCACTTAAAATACTATACTTAAATTTTGTCTTTTGAACAAATACTTGATTATTTTCTCATTTTATTTATTTATTTATCAATGTATAGTAGCAATATGAAATCTTATTATAAATGGTGCTGTGCGGACAATTCACTAACGCGATCACCAACTACACAACAACACCACGCACAATAATTTGAAAAAACAAAAGTTTTCATTTTTCTTCTTCAGAGGCCTAATAGCCTTGCCCATGGATCCAATGTGCTTCCAAAGGACCAGAAAAGAAAACGAAAAATATTTTCCATCTTCAAAGAGAGCTGCAAATCTTCTATCGGCACAGGCAGCACTCCGAACTTGAGATTGCATGGCTCATCAATTTTGTGCTCTCTTGGCATATATTTATTGTGAGAAAAAAAAGGCAAAAAGATAGGACCCATATAACATTACCATGTGCTCAAAACAGGGAACTTAAGACTACCCCATAACAAATCATGAAATGAAACGCTTAAAATACATACCAAGTTTCCTGGCCAAGTTACCAAATATTGCTCCCGCAAACTTGATTTTCTGCCATAGATCTAACCATCCGGTGCCTCACATCCAAAATAAACCAACTTATGTGCCTCCAAATGTAGAGTTAGTGGCTAGGCTTAGTGCCTTGAAACAAATATGCATTGTCCAAAGCACCCCATATCAATTTTTATTTTTTTCTTTTTCTTTAGATAATAGATAGTGGGGGATGGGGGTGGAGTCCGAACCCCATACCAAATTATGCTAATGTTGATATATGGTATAGATGCTCTGGAATAACAGCAAGTAAACAAAAATTCCCAAAGAGAGAATTATATTTGGTATAGGATGCCTCAAATTCTTATAAAAAGTGTACAATTACTAACCAACAAAAAATTCTCTCTCCGAACTGAGTGCAGCGAAACTTGAAATGTCTACCTTGGTCTGGTTGAATAACAGACATCCAAAGAAGTAAAACAAACAGTCACAAAGTATACAGAAAATGTATTAATTGATCAACAAAAATAATAAAACCACAGTAACCTTCTTGGCTGACTTGGCACGTGGGTATTGGGTTGGGTTGGTGACTGTACCATCGGATCCTTCCTGCTCGCACATGCGTGCAATTTTTTTGGGGAGATTATTTTTTTTTGGGAAGGGGATTGGTAAAAAACTAAAATTGAGAGAAAAATGTGTACCTAAACACATTTTTGTTTCATACAAGTCATTGAAAAGGCAACATTAATACCATAACCAATGAAGAGCAAGGGTAAACTATAGTAAAGCATAAAGCTACATATCTTTATTTATTTTTTGATAAGTACATAAAGCTATATATCTTCACATCACAAAAACCCAAACATACATAAGGCTAATTTTAAGCTGGGATGCTCAATCCGTCAGGTCAAACAGGTAATAGTTATTTTGTCAGTCATTTTCCAGATTCCCAAAACAAAAAACCCACATAAATCCGAGCTACATCTACCATCTAGCAATCTTTCCAATATAAACGGACAAGGGTCCTGATCAGTGAGATGGTACAATGTACAACTCAACAAAAATTCCTTCTAAATCTAGAGGCTAGAAGCAGGAAATAGCATTACAAGATCAGCAATGAATGTAATAAAAGCATTCACAGGGTAGAGAATTATCAATTTCTGGGGTTGGTGGTGAGGAGAAGAAAGCAATTAAAAAAAATTACACAGAAACCACCAGAGATCCACCAGAGACTCTTAACCATCCATTTGTTTTCTTTGACAAAATTGTACGAAAATTGTACACATTAATTGATAAATAATATATCAAAGACATCAAAAGTTCATACATGTTCAACAGAAGAAGCTTGCTGCTAAATATTAATCTCAACCTAGTAAAGGAGAGCAACTTTTACTATTAGATTAAACTGCAACATCAGATAGTAAATAAAGAACTACACACATTAAGTCCATGTGAAGGAAGGGTAAAAAAAACAAACATACTGGGTACAACCTACAAACATAGCTTAGAGATAACACAAATTAACTAACTGCAATTTAGCATCCTCCACTATCCTTTCTACACATCTGAAACAACCATACTACTTATGTTGATTAAATTATCAGGAACTCACCAAGGTGGGAGTTGGATCTCTAACAATCTAATAATAATTATCAGTACGATGGATAGAAGATTGGGTTACTTGAATCATAACGCTGTGACCTAAAATGGCTAATGTTATCCAACGTTGCCCCCAAAACTCTTCGACTGTATTCATAATTGTTGCCATTGAAATGTGATCCATACCCATTAGATTGATTAACTACACCTGGAGGGGCCGGCACTGTATTAAAGAGAAGCTCTTTTTCAGAACCAATAATTACATTTTTTGGGGTAGAAGGATAAGCAAAGAAGGAATTAGTGAAAAGATGAGAACACATCACCTTGAGGATGATTAACTTGGTAAGCAGAAAAACTTGGCTCTGATAACCTTCCAGAGTGCTGAGACATTTCCATGTTGTTAATTGGCACGGGGTGAGATCTTGATTTATGAGATGAATTTGGCGTGGGTGTGGTTGCCATTGGAGTTGAGGGCTTGTCTTGCCCAGATATCTGTTCACCATGTACCGATTGTCATAATCAAGAGCCTCAACCAAGATTGGGTTCTAAAATTCTTATTATCATTCAAAACTTCTACTTAATTAGGCTCAATTTTTCAAGCTAAGGTTGCAAAAGTCAGTCTACGCCAATCACTAAGAACCCCACCATGAGCAAATTTGACTGCAATTTCATCAAATGTGCACCAATCAAACTAAATCTGACTGGGTTAACTGAGAAGGATTCTCAGTCATGATGGATTGCACACTGATTGAACACAAGCTTGACAGTTCAATTATTAAGGAAAAGAACTCAAGCCCATGAAAGAGCCAGGGAACTTAAGAAAGTAAGTAAACTAAATTGAAAGACAATGAAATAAATCCTAGAAGAAAAACTATTCTGAAGCTAAAATGGTACTCAACAAAGCACAGCAAGTAGAAACCATAGGTAAAACAGGGACGCACCGCAAATTTTAGTGTTCGATTGTAGAGGGACACAAGGCCAGAGAAAAGCCGGACAGCATAGTCTGCAACCTCTGCAGATTCATATTCTGCAAAGGCAAAACCTTTAGGTTTATCTGTTTCCTTGTCTCGGGGAATGTACAAGTCTACCACCCGCCCTGCTTGAATCAATATATCATACAAGACCCTATCGCTCACCCTCTCATCCAGATTACCTTTGTAAGAAAACGAATAATAACCACATTAGAACAAAGGCAAAAGAAGCCCCGCCTCACTAACAATTTGAATCAAATACGCTTTTTTCATATCAATTTTTCTGATAGATAGCTTTTTTCACATCAATGAATGTATCAGAATAAAAAACCATACAAAAAGCAGGAAAAAATTAAGTATATCACAGGCTTAATGCTTCATTTGGTACATCTTCAAAAACTACAAAAATAAACACCTGCATTCCACCCAAAAACTTATGTATAGACAGCACTTACATTGACACTTAGATGATGCGCACGCACGTGGGATGAAATAATCACATAATTAAAGTGTGATAAACAGACAAATTAATTAATAACCAAAACAAACAAATTAATTAATTAAATAAAAGTGTTTTGTTGAAGTACATCAATACATATGATTCTGACCAGATATAACACAACTAATGATATTCAATTGATAACAGAGAATCCATTAACTACAAATAATTTAAGGAAATAAATCAATAACACATAGCTTTACTCTACAAACTCAAACAGAGCTCACTTTTCACACACATACACAGAGATTTCTACACTGAACTTCATATCTAAAATCAAACAGTTTAAATGAAAACATAGAATAATGAACTAAAAGTTTCAAATTTTGGGACCCAGAAACCCAAAAATAAAAAAGCACTCAAATCAAAAGGAGCCTAATGAATTCTTACATGCAAAATTCAATTTTAGCAATTTGGTTTTCAAAAACCAAAAATAAAAAATTTTAAAGCTTTCTAACCAACCCAAGCAAAACAAAATTAACAAAATTCAAATGGAACTTACCAACATAAACTTTGCAATCTGAGTTTCCTGACATGGTTAATGCACTTGGATTTGAATACGATGCGAAACCCTAGGATGAAACGACGCCGTAGAAGCACGAGATATTATTCTGAACCGGAGGCCTCTGAATCCAATAATTATAGTCTAGTCTCATCCAACTTGAACATGTCGTTTGAGATACAAATATAAAGAAGGTAGGAATCACCGACATTGGGTTTAGAGAGATTTAAATACAACCGTGTTGCAGCGTATAGGAAGTCAACACGTCGCGGGTTGTCCGGGTTCTTGTTGTCTTTTTGTTTTTTCTTTTTTTATGATAATTGACAAGTTGTCATTTTTTTTTTTAATGATAATTGAGGAGGAGTATCTGTATTTTAGTTATGTTTTTCCTTTTTTGTTTATTTTAGGGGAAAAGTTAATGGATGGACATTATTTTATGAAATATTTTATTAAAACTTTTTATGAGTGAGGAAAAAATTATTTTTTCCAACTCTTTATATTTACAATAAAAGTAGTATAAAAATTTCTTAAAAATTGTCTATTAATAAATTACTTAAGGACACCGACCTTTTTTTAACAATAGGATGGAAAAATTTAAATTTTAAAGCTTTATGATTTATTGGGACACTATTTCTAAATAAAATATCTAAGTGTGTTTTGTATTTGTGGCAACCTAGTGTCAACGGGCCAACTGAGACTCAACCTATTCTAGCCTCCGCTGCTAGCAAGATGCTCGACTCAGCCCACTTGATCTCTACCCAACAATTTTTTCAATTAAATAGTTACCACTTGTAAAAATACTTGTAAAGATAATGGTGATGGCAATTGACTAATTGAGTTGAAACAATTATGCTGCAGTGCCAATATGTGAGGTGGTCTTAATGATCATGGATGCAGCGGGACTGCTATTGGATGATATGATAAGTGATAACTAGTAACTACCGTGTATGAAAGATGTTAACTGTATTAAGGAGAATTTTATTATAATTCATTCAAATAGTTTTCTATATCTTTCCCATAATTGTGCTCTTGCCATGTTCAAGTCCTAAATTATCCAAACTTTCCTTGTTGCTTGTTGATTTTGTATGATAACATAGGTTGGGGAGAAAATTGCTTTTTGCCCCTTTTTGAAAAAAAATTCAGCATTTTGCCATATTTTTCAAACTAATTAAGGAAATGCTCCTCTTTTGAAAATCAAGTTTCTGAAAATCGATTTAGGCCCTATAGTGGCGTTTTTAAGGACCCTATAGTAACGTTTTAAGGACCTATAGTGACGTTTGGTAACTCGATTTTTATAAAGTTGAGTTACATGCAATTTTTTTTCTTTTTTTTTACCTATAACTCGACTTTATGAAAATCGAGTTACAAAACGTCACTATAGGTCCTTAAAACGTCACTATAGGGCCGCTATAGGGCCTAAATCGATTTTCAGAAACTCGATTTTCAAAAGAGGGACATTTTCCTAATTAGTTTGAAAAAGAGGGCAAAATGCTAGATTTTTTTTCAGAAAGGGGCAAAAAGCAATTTTGTCCCATATGTTGGCAACATGTATCATAGTCAAGGTTATCAAAATCGGGATCTTACGTAGGATCATTGAAGGTATGTGGGATCGTAGATCGTAAGATCGGATTGTGAATTATAACATCCTACATATTTTCAGATTTAAAGCAAAAAATACATTGATAATGACTTTGTATGTTGAATAATCATATAAATTATAAATTCATCCATAAAAAAACTAAGATTTACATCATATGATGTAATTTGCATGTCATATATCGTTAAGTCTATACTAACGAAACAAATATATTTAAGTTTTGACCCAGTGTATTTAAAAAGTTCAATAAATGTTTAATTAGCAACCAAATACCAAAATATTTATCAAAACATATGGAAAATATTTTCTAAGTTCTAAGTTCCAAGTTGGAAATCCAAATTAAGTTCGCAAATGGAAGGTAGCTAACTATAATATGAAATCCAAAAGTAAGATGAATATTAAGGTGAAGTGAACATTTAATTATTCACATTCTAAAGTTCTTATAACCACCGTCCTAAATTCCTAATTATCATCATCAATTTCATTATCTATGTAGACATTATATATTTGTATACTAGAGCTATAAAAGACATCAAGATACAATTTCACACTCAACTATTCAAGTTATACCACTCAGCAACAATTAAAGAACATGCTAAAAAAAAAAATCAATCAATCAATCAATATACAAATACAATCATAACTAATAGAATTATTTATAAAAAAAATATGTTAGTAATATTATAACGCAGTACAGCCAACATCAAATTCTTCATTTAGAAATGATGAAGCATTCCTTCATTTTGATTATAAATGAACTAAAAACTAAAAAACATTTGCTCAAGTTAACATAATTTTATAAAAATAAAATAAAAAATCATATCATCACAACATGAAAATATAAAATCCCTTAAAGCTTCATCAAAACAAAAAATTTATCCCATTAAAAAAAAAAAAATTATGTTTTTTGTAAGATCCGTAGAATCGGTAAGATCCCATATAATCCTATGATCGTACCATTATTACCATCCTAGTGCGATCCTAAACGTTTGGGTGAGATGGGATTGTAAAATCGTGCGATCTTACGATCCAAATCGTGATTTTGACAACCATGATCATAGTATTCATAATAAAATCAGTGTGCAGAGGCAATGAATTTCCAAAATAAATTACACTTTGCTTCTTCTGAAATTTTTACCTTTAGCCTTTTATGCATCCTAATAGCTTCTTAACACCAGTTAAAACCATCAACAGACAGGACATTTTTTTTATTTGTTTTGTTTTGCCTTTTCAGCTGTGGAAGAAATTAGTTTAGGAAATGCTAACCAAGTGTTACTCCTTACAACAGCTACTGCCAATTTATGCATAAACAAATTTTGGCAAGTGGAACATGCAGGTCTAATATCACCTTAATAGAGACAATTTGAATTTTCAACACAATTAAGAAGCAAATTAAATTATAGCACACCTCTAGAGTTGCTGAGTCCACAGCAACCGTAGAACCTTTAAGTTCATGAATTTCAGACATAAGCCAATCTACTGAAAAACAGACCAGGTATTCTATGGGGTAAAATGGAAGACCAATTTGTGTGCAGAGATACACAATACAGAAAGACATCGTATATTAATTTGTACAAAGGAAGATGATGCTGATGGAATAAAAGCCATAAAGGAAATTGATGTGCTTGAACAATGAGTTTACAGATTTAGACTGATAAACTCAGAAGGCCACTTGAAATATCGTGTATCTTGAATGGGCACTATGAGGCAGAGGGAGCAGTATTCAAGGGTCAACAATTCATTTTCTATTAGAATTCGCGTTACATGACCCTCCACTTCTAGGTATCTTCCTGGCCAAACAACTATTTAAATTAAATTGTTAAACCACATACAAATATATTGGTTGTTAATGGGAACAAGCATTTGAAGGAAAAGTTTTTAAGTTTAGCGGCTAAAAGCAATTGCACTTTGCTTCTACTAAAACTTTAAGCCTTTAGCTTTTCTGCATCCAAATAATCTCTTAAAACTATACCCTGCTGGGTTTTCCCATTTTAGTTGGAGAAGAAATTAGATTTTGAAATGCTAACCAAGCATTACTCCCATATAATAGGCACATCAGCAGGTGGAACATACACGGTTACCATCAACATAACATAAACTAAATTCAATTTTCAATACAAGAAGCAGATTGAATAATAGCACACCTTTGGAATTGCTAAGTTCACAGCGACCTCAGAACCTTTGAAGTTCATATGATTCAGACATTATCCGGAATACTGAATCTGAAAACAGGCCAGACAATACTTGAGGTAAAATGGAAGACCAATACAACAAATGATGAAGTTCCACAATTATCAATCTTCCAAATGACACCTCAAACACTATGTTTATAGTTTAGAATCTCTTGATTAACACTATGTATTCTACAAATTCACTTGAACAAAAAACCAGAATACAAAACTTTTAAGACTCAAGCTCCACTTCCTGCATTTTCATGCATTACAAATCCAATTCCATGTTTTGTCACTGGATCCTGAAATGCAAGCAACTTCAAATTTCAATATTTGAATGTAAAAATAGTGAGAATGCAGTTCAATGTAGAATATACAAGCAAGAAACTCCAACAAAATAACAAATTAGATTACAAATAACTGGTCATTATTATAAATTAGTGTAAGTACTTATTAAACCTGAAAAGGAAATGTCAAAAACACCAATAACACTCAACTTTGTGAACTTGGCAAGGCCAAGTTTCTCAAAATCAAAACCCAGAAATGGAAATGTTGAGATAAAGTAACTGCAACAATCATCAACAACCCATCCAATTTTAATTATTTTACAATCCTACAGAACTGATTAGTGATGCATGCAGCCCTTGAAACATTTAGGTCTGCTAGATATTACTAATTGCACCAAGAGGTGGTGAATGTGATCAAGAATTTGATACCTGCCAAAATCATCATCTGTGACACTAGGAGGTATTTTAGCAACAAAAACTCGAGTCCCGCCCTTGGAAGCTAATACCATTTTTTCCTGTTGAAAACAGTGAGTAAATGTTTTGTAAAGACAAGTGAACAAGAGAGCTTTTCCTCATGAACATATTGTAAATTTCAATTTCAAGAGTTTTATATATATAAATAAAAAATCAAGAGATTATCCCAAGAAGCTACAAATTATCTTGGGCAATAATGGCAAGGGAAAATGGCAACGTCTACCCCATGGAGTAGTTAAGCATTAGTGCATTAACATTATTATCATACAAGCAAACTGCTATAGCTGTATAATGGAAAAACCAAATCAAATATTTCTTCAACATTTTTTTTTCCGATAAGTAAATAATTCATTGATTGAAAAAAGGTGCTACCCTAGTAAAGGGGCTGCATACATAAGAGTATTACACAGAACAGAAAATACAAGAAAATTAGGAAAGAAAAAAATCAAAACTAATAGAATACAAAACTGGTGAAAGCTCAAAGAATTCAGAAATTCTAGGAGGCCTGCAACAGAGAATGAAGAAGGTGGTGAAGACCAGTCATATAAGAAAAGTCATCAAATGGTGTTGGTAAAGGCTACGAGCTGAAAATTTGAGTTTTCCTTGATCTCCTATGTGGATGTCTAGTGATAAACAACTAACAAATTATGTTGTGATAACTTGGTTTTCCATGAGATAAAGAAACATATCGATGCAGATGATCATCACTTAGTACTGGTTTTCAGCATAGAAAGTTAGAAACATACGGAGCTTATACTCTTGGGCTTGATGGATTTATATTTCAAGCCAGCCATTGTAGATACAATCTGTCCAATCTATTGTAAAAAGTAGGTGGGTTCTGGCCAAGAGCAGTGGACTCACTGCTGAGATGCTCTAGGGGGATTATATGCCTTCATAGGTCTTGGTACTATTTTTGTTTTTGTGCTGTTTTCCTCACCTTCTATGATGTATTTTCCTTTGTTTCTTATTGTATCCAAAATAGAGGTCCACTTGAGGCTAGCTTTTCTTCAGCATTGTACCTTTTATACTCTCTTTTAAATAAACTGTGTCATAGACTTAATATATTGTACAATCAGAAAATAAATAGAGAAAGTTCTTTGGTAAGAGGCACCTTATTGATCTTTGTAACCAATTGGTCATGACAGATATCTATGAGCCAGCTTCAAGTGCATGGAGGAAGAATTTTTTTTAATTTAACATAGGCTATACAGCTTGTTCCACAAAAAGTCCTATGTTTGAAAGAAATTCAAGAGCTCCTCAAAATATAAAATCAGAATGGTGAAAGTGAAGGTGAAAACATTAGGCAATACTTCATCATGTAGATATAAGTCTTAACCCTTAATCTGAAGGATCAAGCAACATAATTTACAATTATTTGAAGTTCAATAAATTAATTTTCAATTTCAAAGCAGATATAGCTTTTGTCTACCAGCTACCAAAGATTTTTTTACCTTTTTTTTTTTTTTTTTTTTTTTCTTTTTGTGGCAACTAAAGGTAAGTTAAAGAAGGAAGTAAAAAGAGTTGGGAGTAAAACAACAGGCCAATCAAGTTTAAACACACATGCATTGACTTAGTTTAAGGCAAAGATAACTCAGCACAAAACTAACGTCATAGGTTCTTTACTCTTATGCAAATCAAATAATTGGATACTTAAGACTGTAACTTGGGCTCTTATATAGAGCTATGGGCAACTAATTCTGGGCAAGCTTTGTTGCAGAAGACAAAAGGACGAAACTTAAATAAATACTAGTAATCTCATTTAGCTGACTGAGGACTCCTATAGTGAGGAGGCAACACAACTATAAGATCCATCTCTAAATAACAACATGCCCAATCATCCAAACATACAGCCAGTCGATTTTCTGTTTTTTTTTTTTTTTTTTTTTTTTTTTTTTTTTTTTTTTTTGTCCTTTATAAAATCAAATCACAAGACAATGGGAACAGAAAGCTGTAAAACCAAAGATTTGGAACACAATACAGGAGGTATCATCAAGAGCGTAATTGATGGCATCCTGATGATGTTCATTACATCACCAGGTATGATTTACAGAGTAGTATATGATGTTGCAAGTAGTCTTAAGGCAAAAGTTTCCAGTGTATTGGTGGAATCCTGATGATATTCTTATACCAGGTATGGTTACAGAGCAGAATATGATGTTGCAAGTAGTCTTGCAGAAAAGTTTCAATTGTATAGCAGGAAAAAAGCTGTCTGGAAGCCACTTAAGTCTAATTCTCTGGTTTCTATACAAAGCAAACTTCCTCTCATGGATATTCAAGAAGTAGATAGACCTATTTGGGTTCCTGCCAAGGGGAGCATTTATACCTGCTAAGAAACCTGGAGTCCAATCCAATTGAGATTGTCTAAGGTTAATTGGTGGAAGCTAATCTGGTTTTTTGCGGCCTTTTCTAGACATAATTCATCACTTGGCTTGCTATGAGAAAAAATTATCCACTTGCGATAAATTGTTATAGTGGGGGTACAAGGGGATATTCTGTTTGCATTCTGCAGAAGTTGCATAAAATGTCCATACCATTTATTTTCTAAATGCAGTTTGTCAAAAAGATTGTGGAGGGAAGTAATGAAGAGATGCCTCATAGACTCTCCTGAAACAAATTGGATTAAATGGGGGTTGGAAAGTTTAAAAGGTAAGCTGAAAGCATCCTCATGTAAGTTAGCATGGGGGTGTGGTTTACCATTTATGGAGTCAGAGAAATGCAAAATTGAGGGAGGGAATATTTAAAGTGAGGAGCCGATGTTGGAGAAATGGAAATTGATGTAAGGATGGAAGCTAGAGGGAATTTCAAATACTCTAGAATGAAGAGATATCTGTGTATTAGTGGGAATATTCCATTATCTGTTTTCCAAGTGAAGCCATTTTTTGTATGTGATGTCCTAGTAAGGGTCAAGACGTCATTAGGAAAAGTTAGAAAGTGTTTCTTTAGTTTGATGAAAGTTTTGTTCTGCTTCAAATTTGCGTGTATCATGACTAGTTGTTCTGTTGTTACTACAGCAATGTTGTGTGTGGACTTGAACTGAGTGTTCTCTTAATTATATATTTTCATTCATCCAAAAAAATAAACACCTGGTCCAAGATCATGTAGGTATGCAAATTTGGAAAATTTGATTGACAGGAAATTTAAATAAAGGATAATGCCTAATTTGGTATAAATTTCTATGACCTGTTAAACTCAGAAATTTTGGAAAAAAAAAAATGAAAAAAATTGGGTCAGGGTAATGTAAGTTGAAGTTTTGCATGGGCATGTTACATCTAATCAAATCACAAAGAAAAGAGGAAATAAATGAGCTATTTTTATAAATCTATGACAGAAGACTATGGGATAAATGACATACCATGAGCTTAGATGTGAAGAGCTGAAAAGTAATAAAGGCAGCAGTGCAAGCAGAGGAGAGATTATTCTACAACTCGTTTTCCCATCTTTAAGCATGGAATCAACGGAACACCAAAGCTGATTTGAATTCCATATTACCTATCAAAACAAAAAAGAACTTTCTCATCACAGCTTCTAATTCTACAGGGTCTTGCTTTACCATTACAATTTTGCTTATTTCTTTCTCTATTGTCAATCATCAGTTGACAAATGAAACCCAAATGATCAGATAACAAACCCAGGAAGCAACAAAGGCCATACTCCTGCACTTGTGCAACCGCTAGCAATTAAAGCTTCAAAGCAATTGTATTGATTCAAACACTCTAGAAATAATCCCTCGCAATATGTAGGACAGCCACATCAGTGCACCTAGATGGAACAACATGACACCCAAATGACAAATAAGACAATGAGAAGTTTCTAATTCTAAATTGTCAAGGATGATAGCTGGATACTCATAGACTGAAAAAGAAGCAAAAAGAAAACAGGGAAAAACAAATAAAGCAAAAGTTTCATACTGACTGCTGAGTACATCAATAATCTGATTTTGACCAGCAAGAACACAACGAATGGTGGTAGGCTCATGTTACTAAAGAGTACTCTCTCAAGTCTCCCGTTGTATTTTTTATCTCTTTTTACTATTCCTAAAGCTGTAGTGGCTAGATTGGAAAGTATTCAAAGGAATTTCCTTTGGGGGTCTTCTGTGGGGTGCTTCAAATATCCTTTGGTGGCTTGGGATAAGGTGTGTTTACCCGTTAAGATGGGTGGTTTGGGGATAAGAAATGCGGTGCCGTTTAATCAAACTCTATTAGGGAAATGGCTGTGGAGATATGGTCATGAAGTTACCCATCTATGGTGGCGTGTTATCTCCTCAAAATATGGCGAGGGTCAAGGGGGGTGGAGTACTAATGTTTGTAGGAGGTCTCATGGGTGTGGCCTATGGAAAAGCACTAATGACGGTTGGGAGAACTTTTGTAAGCATCTGTCTTTTGTAGTGGGTGAAGACACTCGTATCCGCTTTTGGCATGATAGGTGGATTGGTGACACTATTCTAAAAGATCTCTATCCTAAGCTCTATATGTGTTCAGCGGTTAAGGATGCTTGTATCTCTAAGGATTTGTGGATTCCAGAAGGGGGTATTGTTAAAGTGTGGAATTTAACGTTTTATAGAGCTTTTGAAGATTGGGAGCTGGCTGTATCGTATTCTCTACTTCAACTTATCCAAACTCGTATTCCTCAGGGTACAAGGAGAGATACCCTTTACTGGCAGCTTAAAGGGGATGGTAAGTTTGACACTCAGTCTTACTACCTTGCATTCTGGGGTGCTTCGAATTCGTTGTTTCCTTGGAAGGGGGTTTGGAAACCAAAGATTCCTAAGCGCGTGGTGTTCTTTCTGTGGACTACTGCACAAGGTTAGATCCTCACTCTGGATAATCTAATGCTTAAGGGTTGCCCTTTGGCTAATAGGTGTTGTATGTGTTGCTGTGATGGGGAGTCGGTAAACCACCTTCTTCTACATTGTCCTGTGATCCATTCCCTATGGACTTTTATGCTTCAGGCCTTTGGTGTTCTTTGGGTTATGCTAGGATCGGTGGCGGATTTGTTATCTTGCTGGTATCAATTGCATGGGAAGCATAACTCGGACATTTGGAACTTGGTTCCAGGGTGCTTAATGTGGATTGTGTGATTGGAATGAAATCGTCGATCCTTTGAGGACAAAGAGAAGACGTTGGATGAGTTAATACTTTTATGCCGTCGTAGTCTATTGGAGTGGTCTCGTTGTTGGGGTTTTTCTGATTATTCTTCTCTCTCTGAGTTTTTGTCCTCCCTTAGCTTAGTTTCCTGATTACCCTCTATTTATTGTATTGTATGTTCCTTTTATTGCTTGTTGTTCATCATCATGAACTTCTTGTATTTATCTTTTTTCTATCATTTATAAAAGTTTTGTGCTTACCTATCAAAAAAAAAAAGAACACAACGAATGATATTCAATAGATGGTAGAGTAGCCATCTATTGCTAATATTCCAAATCCAAAGAAAATAATCAACAAAGTTAACTTGTCATACAGACACACACACGTTAGGAAATCTAGAAAAAATTTCGTCCTTAAATCAAATTGTTTAAATGAAAACAGAAAATAATGATATTTTGTAAGCTTGTTATAAGAAACACAAGTCAGAACTTAGGAACCTAATTCAACTATTTCAGGCCTAATTCAAGGACAAACTCAGCACAAAATACAAATACCAAAAAGGAAAATTTCCACAGCTTTCCAATTAACCAAACAATGGGTGGTGTGGTGTGAAGTCGAAATAAAAAAAGAGAAAAGAAGGGTCCTTTAAGTTTTAAAATAGTTGTCCTACTTTTAAATGATAAAATAGTTGCATTAGTTCTGTTGTACACGACAAGAAAGCTTTGCAAATAATTTTATCTACTTTGCTGCAATTTAACTTCACTTGTAAACAGAGGCCCAAATTTTCATCATTCCATTTGATTTTACAACACTAGAGTGCCATGCATCTATTGCATTCTCCTATGGAAAGTTGTAGTAAATACTATAAAAAGAGAGCAATAACAGAGAGTTCCGAATATACCATCCAACACAATTGAACAAAAATGACTACCATACAATTAGTTCCACATGCTTTTTCGTCAGCTAGCAACGTGACAGTTTCTCCTTTTCAACAAAGTCCAAAATAAATACTTCTTCGTATCCAGTATGAGGTAGCTAGCAGAAATTAGAAAATAAATTACCAAACTAAAAGAATTGGCAATGAATTTTCAAAAAGAAAAAAGAAATACACAACTACAAACAATCTCACGTAAGAGCGAGAAAAGATGGTGACTTACAATAAAATCAAAGAGGAAAAAAGTTGATCGGCAGTGCAAATTCCATAAAAACTATAGCATTCATTGAGATTCCTCTTCCTCACAATCAGAATTACCTTATCCTTGTTTACGTGTGTGAATTCCCAAACCAATTTTCAATTAGATCAGGATGCCGTATCCACTTCAGGTGTGGTGGTTCATCATTAGAGGCAGACCCAGCCCCTTCCCCATCAGAGTCATCACTGCTTCGCTTAATTTTGGTATCTTTTTCTGAATCCTCAAAACCATCCTCATCATAAGGAGTGATGATGCAGTTGCTAGGCCCAGCCTTAGTTTGGTTTATTAGGTCTTCAATGTCTTGCTCGAATACCCAGTGGGCCCCGCATTTCGTAACCTCCAAGCCTGGACCTTTGGCTTCAAATTTAACTTCAATCTGGCTCAATCCATTAACATCGACTTCATCCAATATATAGTCAACTCTAAAGCATGTAGAGGGAAAATATTCCAACCAAAGCTGATACGATTCAATCTTACCAAATTCCTCCGATAAAATAATGTCTGCCATTATACATCCATAAAGAGAACATGTAAGATTATGCGTAACTACCATATAATCATAATCTTGAATATGAAGTTGGTGAAGTGGATGATGCTGGCGGAATACAAAAACAGCGCACACAGCGATTCCCATCATTTTGTTACCTAATAAATTTGAGGGAACTTGCAGATTCACTGAACCACCCACATTTTGGTGGCTAAACCATTTCGGAATTTCACTTCCAGGAATCTCAACGTGAAAAGAATCACCTTGCAGACCCTGAAACGTATAATTCATGATGCTTAGAACTTCACATGAGAGAGAGAGAGAGAGAGAGAGAGAGAGAGAGAGAGAGAGAGAGACAAACCTCGTGATTAAAGATATAACCTCTTAGCATTGTTGAAAGCAGGTCACCATAGCCTTGATTCTTGATCAATTTGTCGCAATTGATAAGACTAATTTTCGACCTAAAATCGGATTCTGGTCTCAATGATAATGTTTCCAGTGAGGTACATTCTGTTGCATCAATAATATAAATATTTAATGGAAGCTCGGGCAACATTCGAAGATGAGTGCAACCACTCATATTAAGATAGCTCAGATTAGATAGTTGAATGATACTTTCAGGAAGGTAAACAAAATTATTTCCCCTTAGATTTAAATCTTCTAAAGATGACAAGCACCCAAGAACATTAGGAATTGTCTGAACATTGCAATAACTTAGATCAAGTTTGGTCAAAGAGCATAAGCCTATTAAAGAACGCTCTAGCATGCCCATGGGATCTGGACTTCTTCTGGGTTGCATTAAAGGAAACCTCGTGAGCTTATTAGATGATAGCCCCACCCATCCGGAGAGAGTTAGTACTTTGAGATTTTTTAAGTGAACAACGGATGAAGGTAGGCCCGTTATAGCAGTCCCACTCAAGTCTAACTCCTCCAGAGTTTCAATATTCCCCAAATTCTTTGGCAGTTTAACAAGTTTTGAGCAACCAGATAAATTGAGACTTTTTAGAGACATTGAACTATAACAACCATTCGGAAGACTTGAAAGGTTTTTGCAATCTCTTAGATCCAATTCAATAAGGCCAATTAAATGCTCAATTGATAATGGTAGCCCCGTTATAGCAGTTCCGCTCACGTCTAACTTCTCCAGAGTTTCGATATTCCCCAAATTCTCTGGCAGTTTAACAAGTTTTGAGCAGCTAGATAAATTGAGACTTTTTAGAGACATTGGACTATAACAACCATTCGGAAGACTTGAAAGGTTTTTGCAGTCTCTTAGATCCAATTCAATAAGGCCAATTAAATGCTCAATTGATAATGGTAGCCCCGTTATAGCAGTTCCGCTCACGTCTAACTTCTCCAGAGTTTCGATATTCCCCAAATTCTCTGGCAGTTTAACAAGTTTTGAGCAGCTAGATAAATTGAGACTTTTTAGAGACATTGGACTATAACAACCATTCGGAAGACTTGAAAGGTTTTTGCAGTCTCTTAGATCCAATTCAATAAGGCCAATTAAATGCTCAATTGATAATGGTAGCCCCGTTATAGCAGTTTCGCTCACGTCTAACTTCTCCAGAGTTTCGATATTCCCCAAATTCTCTGGCAGTTTAACAAGTTTTGAGCAGCCAGATAAATTGAGACTTTTTAGAGACATTGAACTATAACAACCATTCGGAAGACTTGAAAGGTTTTTGCAGTCTCTTAGATCCAATTCAATAAGGCCAATTAAATGCTCAATTGATAATGGTAGCCTTGTTATAGCAGTCTCATTCAAAGAAAGTTCTAACAAACATGACATATTTCCCACAATCTCTGGAAACTTCTTTAGTCTTGAACAACCAGAAATAATAAAAGTTTCAAGAGATTCCAAGTTGTTCTTGTGAGGAAGGCTTATGAGACGTTTACAACCATTCAAATCCAATCGAATAAGCCTTTTGAGATCTCCAAGAGATGCATGTATCTTATAGAGTCTTGTACAACGTTGGAGGATCAATTGCTTAAGATTTGGGACTCCACTAAGGTCCGGGATCTCAATCAAGTTTTGAGAATCACTGAGGTCAATGAATTTTAACTCATTTAAAATCTGTTATAAACCAAGAAATAATTAGACGAACTCATGCCTTAATGAAAATGAAGGAAGAACACAATTGCATAAGTGAAAATCTTACCATAGTTCCTTTCCATAGTTGTTTGATGTCACTGTAATGCATTCTTAGTTCAACAAGTTTGTTTGGTTGGAAATTGGTTGGCATGGATTTTAAAGGATATCCATGCCAATCTATTATGCGTAACTCGTTAGAAAGATAACTGAGACCTTGTGGAAGTTGGATAGGACCTCCAATGAGGTCTTGTGGAGGATGCACATAACCGATTTTAAGAAATCTCAAAATTTTCATCTTTGTGAAGGCTTCAGCACTCAAGCATTCCTTTGCTTCAATAGGCATGTTCAGCACTATGCCTTTAACTACCTTTGTTCCCTAGTAACCAAAAACAATGAAATTAGAAAAATTATTAGAAGAATTTGAAAGAACATATATACTTTTCTAAATTCAAGTTTAAATTTGTCAACTTACAGCATTACTTGTCAATACATGTAGGACATCCTTATAACTCCATAACCTACTACGTTTACCAGGCTCTTCAGGGGATTCACGACGAACAATGTCTCGACCCATTTCTTTAAGCAAATCATGCATCAAAAGAGCTCCATTTGATGTAATGGTTATAAGAGATTTGTCCTGAAGAACATCAATATCATAGGTATAGTGACCCAAACTTTCTAGAGTATCTCTTATGCAATAGTTGTCCATGTCTTTAAAGAGAAATGCAATATCTAAAAACAAATCTCTTTGTGTATCGTCAAGCCCAACAACACTCATTTCAAGTACATCCATAATGACTCTATTAGGTTTTGCTTCTAATTTATCTCGAGCACTTCTCCATGCATCAAGTGTTTTACCAAACAATGAAGAACCTAAAACTCTAAGAGCTAAAGGAAGGCCGTTAGCATACCTCACAAAATTTATAGACAAATCCACATAATTTTCTTCAGGATGAGGTTTCTTAAAAGCCTTCAAACTAAAAAGCTTCATAGCTTCATCATCATTCAACCCCTTAGCTATATATATATCAATCACCCCATCCCAATAAGTGTTCAACAAATGACTATCTCTACTTGTTACAATGATTATACTCCCTGGACCAAACCAATCCTTCCCAGCTAATGCTTTTAGTTGTTCATCATCATTCACATCATCAAGAACAATAAGAACCTTCTTATTGCAGAGTCTATTCCTTAAAATTTTCTTTCCCTCTTCAACATCTGAAATATTTTTTTCTGTTCCCATGAGGATCTTAGAAAGAATATTGTTCTGTAAAGAAACTAGATGTCGACTTTCAGACTCTCCTCTAACATCAGCAATAAAACCGCTAGCTTCAAAGTTATGAAAAATTCTATTATAAATTTCTCGGGCAAGAGTTGTTTTACCGATTCCACCCATTCCACAAATCCCAACTAAGCGGACACAATTCAACCTTTCACCCAAGCATAAATCCAACATTTTCTTCACACGGGAGTCCATTCCAACGAGGTGCTTGGAAACAAATGGGACTTCACGATCCAACTCACTATTTATTCTTTGAATGATTTTTTTGATAACTTCTGATTCAGAACTGCAAAGAATATAGCAGAACAACAATTTCGACGAGGCAGAGCTAGATACATTAATTTAGAGACAAAATATTCAGCAAACATACAATCTGAGCTTCGTTCAGTTAAAAAAAAAAAAAAGGGAACTCTACAAGTGTATAGTATGTACGAGGTACAAACAATATATGCATGCGATGCTGTTCAACCAAAGTCCAATTCGAGCTTATAATTTGCTAGATTTGTCATATATAGGGGGCTAAGTAAAAGAAAGATGTCATGTGGCAAAGTAAAGAAAGTAACGATAAGAAAATTCAGGAATTAAAATAAAAAAATAAAAACCATCATTCGAAAAGAAAAGAAAAGAAATTCTTACTTATCCTCTAGATGCCATCCAGAGAGATTGGCAACTTCTGTCAAGGCTGCTCTCCAAGTCTTCATATCATCAATCTTATCTTTGAATCGATTTTCATGTTTTGCAAAAGCTTCCGCGAAAGACCCTCTCTGGTACCTGACATCACTAGGATCCACATAGTGGAACACAGGAAGGACTGTCAGCTTCTTCTTGTCCATGCACTCAACAATCTTTGCTAGTTCGATCAAACACCAACTCGACGAAGCGTATTGTTTGGATAGAACGACAATAGCGATTTTCGATTCATCTATTGCTCTCAGGAGCCCCGAGTTAATCTTTGTTCCTTGCTCGAGCCTCTCATCGTCCCTAAATGTGGATATCCCTTCTTGCTTCAACCTATAGTATAGATGGTCTGTGAAATTGTTGCGGGTGTCGGTGCCTCTGAAACTGAGAAACACGTCGTATTTGTATTTGCATCCAGGGGTAGAAGAAGGAGGAATAGATGAGGAGGAGGAGGAGGCGTTTTCTATGGCCAGAAAAGCCATCAGAAATATGCTAGAGATATGTATTAAAAATATATTAAAATATTTTTTTGAAGAATTTAACACAAAAGAAAATATAAATTGAGGAAGAAGAAAGCAAATTTGAGTTGGATTTTAATTTCAAGAAGTGGAAAAGAAAAAAAGGAGATGAATATCGTGCTCGAAAAGTGAGTTCACAGATTTTTTATGAAATTGTAGAGAAAACTGAAAAGCTCAAAAATTTTCTTTTGAAATAACGCTAGATTCATGAATCAGCTACGATAAAATGAGTGGTGTTTGGAAGTGACAGAATGCTTGAGAGGGACAGGCATTTATACATCAATAATATTTTCGCAGAGTTGTAATAAGTAATTCTCTTCTAAGTTCTTTAGTCAAAGCAGCGTATGTGTAAATTGTAAAGTTGGAATCCCTGTCCCCGCCTCTGATACCGAGGAACCATCCTAGCAATGCAGTAGGAAGTAGGAACAGGAAATCACGAGGAAGCCCTTGTAAAACATATCTTAAATTTGTACTATCATTTAAAAAAATATATATGCCAACTGAATTTTGTCACACCATTATAAATTTTACTAATATATAAGTTTATTAATTATAAGAAAAAAAATTTAGAAATATTATTCTTGTAATTTTTTGTTCTGTTCATAATTTCATTTTTTTTAATATATGAATAATACTACCGACACAAACTATTTTATAATATTTTTACAAACTGCTATGTGGCTTTAGCATTTTTTAAATAATTATTGGTAAATAAAAATGTGATATTAGTAGTGGCTCAGATTAGAACTAGTAAAAATTTGCCTTATCAATAGTTTGTAAAAATTTTATAAAATAGTTTGCGACTGTAGCATTACTATTTATATATAAATCAATAGTTACACTAATGAGAAGATTTTTTTATTTTAGATAGTTACAACATGTTGCTAAAGAGAAATTTGGAGCCCTTTTATTGAACATAATATAAAGTGTTAGTTGAACTACAAAACTATAACAAAAACAACCATTAAACACGTACTGGATGTGAAAACTAAAAAGATATGCACCAAGTAATTTACAAGGTAACTCAAAACTCTTTTTCACTGCATGGTAACTAATTATATACTTGAGGCAAATTATCTTTCTTTATTTATTCATTAGAAGTACCGATGATATAGCATAGCATAAATCCGTACTGACATGCATAATTTGTAGTTAATCTTGTGAATAAATTTTGATGTGGCAAATCAAAAGCTTTCTAGCCTATTTGAGTGATTGCTTGGAACATATTTTTAATAAAATTAAATGTTGATAGTCTTTTTTTGGAGAAGATGTTGATAGTCTTTTCTTTTTTAAAGGTTTCATAGAAATACATTGAAATGTGGCCGTTTTTTCTGAGTATGTGTTTCGCAGTCATTTTTGTTCGCCTCCTTCAGATTATGAAAATATAATTCCTACCTTTTTTATATTGAAGCTTTGTTCTTCTTCAAATAAAATTAATTTCAACGTGATTATGTAAACATGGTGATTTCACTTATTAAGTCTTGACATTGTGGTCAAATGAATTGTTTATAAACCTATTATTTGGTTTTTGGTCTGCATTATTAATAATTTTTTTTTAATGAATATTTGCTATTTTGCTTATAGAAAAAAAAAAAAAGAAAAAAAGAAAAAAAGAAGGGTATGCCATTGCTTGGAAATTTTTAAGAGGTTAAGTTACAATGAAAAACCGATAGTTAGACCAAATAAATTGCAGGACATAGTCGGGCTTTATTAATTTGGCCTAACCATTACCAGCTGCCAGAAGATCATATCTTGGTTATCAATGCAGTTCTAGAAAAATATATATATAAATTAGATAACAATTGTAAACTGTGCGTTTTTTTTAATTTATTTTCCTCAACTAATTAATTAATATATATGTGTGTATATATATATATAACTGAACAAAGCATAGAAAAAAATAGTAAAATATAAATTAAATCAATCAATTAAATCAAATCAAATAAACTACTCCAAGCATTATATACTATATTAAAAGGCATAAAAAAGAACAGTCATCATTGGTGGAAGTGATTTCTGGGTAGCGGTGATTGTGGTCTTATTCGTGGCATATATTACTCCTAGAAATAACGGTTGGCATGGGTCAAACAATTCATTATGTATTAGAGTCGGTGCCCAAGAGGGAACAGGTATATGGAAATCTGTGCATTGCATGTGAGGGTTTGTTTTGTAAGAAGATGAGGACGGAAATGGATTCGGGGTTCGTGTACGACTACTTCTTTTTTCTTTTCTTTTTTTCTTTTTTTTTTTATTTTTTGTAGCGGGACTAAATGAACGACTCTTATTTTAAAGAGTGCATCTTCTGGCTCTTGTTCAACATAGGTATTTGAGTGAATAGGTGTTTGTGAATGGGGTTTCATTTAAGTCTGCGTTGGTTATACTTATTGATACCAAGTGGCCCTACGCCTTCCAGCTGCAATTTGTAAGAAAGATTGATTCTACTGTTGGAAAGCTAGCTGTATTGAATCTAGCCTTAATTTAACTTATTTGAAGGAGGTTTTTATAACAACAATATTGTTAAGTATGTTTACTACTGTATCAGTGAGCTTGTTCTCGACAAGATCTTGGTCATTGGTTAAAGGAACACATTTTTCATCGAATACAAGATGAGTGAGTGTAGCCCTCCATTTACTTAGACAAATTGCTTGTCTTTACTGCCTCTCTTATTGGTAGCCGAGTGAGAACGCTTTCTACAAAGACCCACTACTCAGCCGACAATTTGTTTGTTATATCAGCAATTGAAAAGCAAATTCATCGAGACCACAAGAAGTTTTCCTGCCAAAAGAAAACTTTTTAAAATCATAGTGCATTGCCACTCACGGTAGAATAAATAAGAGAAGTTAGCCTGCCAAAAGCAATTACATTGTGCTTCTCCTGAAATTTAAACCTTAGCTTTTCTGCATATAAATAACTTCTTAAAATGATCACCAGATAGGACATTGTACCTCTTTGTTTTGCCTTTTCAGCAGGGGAAGAAATTAGTTTTGGAAACGCCAACCAAGTGTTACTCCCATATAACATCTACTGCCAATATATGCATAAACAAAGTATGGCAAGTAGGGTAGAACAAGCAGGGCTACCATCACCTTAATAGAGACTTGATTCGATTTTCAATACAAGAAGCAGATTAAATCATAAGCTTTTGGAGTCGTTAAATTCACAGCAACTGTAGAACCTTCAAGTTAATGTATTACAAACATAAGCCAGCCTACTGATTCTTAAAACAGGCCAGGCAATTTGTGGACACAATACAGAATACAACAAAGGATGAAGTTCCAATGTTCCACAATTGTCAATCTTCCAAACGACACCTCTTAACACTATATTAAAATCTCTTAATTAATTTCACACAATATGTGTTTTACAATTTCACTCAAAAAATACCAGAATAAAAAAGCTTTTAAGAGTCAATTTGCACTTCCTGCATTTTCACACATTACAACTCTAATTCCAATGTGTTGTTTTGTCACTAGATCCTAAAAAGCAAAAAATATTCAAATTTCAACATTTTGATGTAACAAAATGATAATGCAGTTCAATGTAGAGCAATATATATAACAAATTAAAAATGGAAAATGTTAACGGATGAGCTAAGGACATTTGTTAGTGAACCACTCTAAGAAAGTTTTTATGGGAAAAAAAAATTAATGTTTTGACAGTATTTTCTACTTTCTGTAAAAGTGGTATCAAAACTCTCCTAAAATGGTTCATTATCAACTGCTTTAAGGTCACATGTTAATAGAACCCATTAACAAATAAGATTCCAAGTAACTACTTGGATTTAAATTAATGCAAAGATAATTTAGTACAATAACCAAGGACATAGGTTGTTTATTTTATCCCTCAGCAAATCACTTGGTTGAAAAGTTTAGAAGGTGACTGGGGCTCTTATTGAACTATGGGCTACTGGTTCTAGGAAAACTTTGTTGCATATGGTATACAAGTAAAATGAACTTTGGCTTTTAAATTCAAATTTTTACTAATATTTGTTATTTATTTTAATATTGATTTGTTTGTATTCGTTTATTGTGTAGTGAGTTTACTATCGTAAACACATCATATTTCCAAGAAGAGGAGGCTATTTGAGTGGCCATAGAAGGAAATGGAAGCAATTGGATCAATGACCAAAATTTTCAGTCACTCTCTCTGTAAAAAAAATAAATAAAAAAAAAAAAAAAAAAAACCACCAAATTAAGAAAATTAACCAGAGAAAAAAAAAGAAAGAAGAAATAGTGTTCAGTGCGTAAACTGAAAAGCTGTTGACGGGCAAATCTTGGAAGGTGAAAGCGAGTGAGGTTGAAAATTGATAATTGGGTTAGCGTTGAGCTGCAAAGAAAGGGAAGAAGAAGAAGAAGAAGAATAAAGATAAAAGTGAGGTTAGCATCAGGATGATGACACTGCAGTGCTGGAAAGAGAGAAGAAAAAGGAAAACAAGCAAACAAACCATTTTATTTTTTATTTTTTATTTCTAGTCACTACTACGAAATTTCTGAAAGGTATGTTTAATGTCACTGCTTCGAAATTTCTAAAACTATCCTAATGCTCATGCTTTTTTTTCTTTTTCTTTTTTTTTTTAACCCACATTGAATAAGTTTCGTTTTCCTTTTGCAGTCAAGTCAACAAACCAATAAAAGTTATTGATGATATACAAAAATCGTCAGTGAATTGATGGCTCTCGAACGCTCCAATGGGTACCTGAAGAATAAGAATCTAACAGAGAGCACTAGTGCAGTGCTGGCCAAAGACTCTTTAAAGGTCAAGTCAGTGAATGAGAAATCTCTAAAAACTCTATAGTAAGAGAGCTAGAGATTTTCTGCGTACCTGGGAGAAGAGGAGAGTCAATGCTTATATAGTGGTGAGCAGTGAATCAAGATCCCTTGGATGTAGGGACCTTTTCATGTAGAGAAGATCTAGGGTTAGGGTTTCCAAGATTTAGGGCGTATTTTCCATATGGGGAAGATATGGACATGTAGTAGGGTCTTTGAACGTGATGCGCAAGATATTTCCTTATGGGGACTTATGCGTGGAGATTATGCAAAGAATTATGGGACCCACTACCTTTGTTCGTTGGCTTGATCAAACGTCCGTCGGTGTGTAGATAAGGAGACAAGGATTTGCCCAACTGTCGGTTTCCATTCGTCGCGCATTTTCCCATGCTGCTATGACGGACCCAAGGGACCATGTGACGACGAGTGTATGGTTAGGATCGTTGGTCCCTAAGGTTGTTTAACTAGACGGACAGAGAGAGAATCATCTAGGATGAATGAGTAACAAAATTTCCTACTAGACCAAAATGCCCTCATCAGTTATCATAACTATTGAGTAAAGTTTGTGGTTTACATTTCTATTAAAATTTCTTTCCATCTTTCTTGCGTGTGCATTTGTTTCAACAAAAAAAAAAGAAAAAAAGAATAAGTGTCCCATATTGCTTAAGAGAGTGTTGTATGTAGTATAACCTGCCCCACACTCCTTTAAAAGTTACCGTGGCTTTTGAGAAGTCAACAAACAAGTGCTCTGTTCCATTAAATTACCACTTACATGATTCTCTAAAAAAAAAAACCATTATCGGGGATGTTTTTGCGACAAGGGTCGAAAATGCGAGAATGGCCCAAATCTCCCCTTGGGTTCTTTAGAGTGTTTATTCTGGAGAATCAACCCAAAATTCCAAATGTATAATGAAAAAAAGGCTAATGGTGCTTTGACAAGAGAGAATCAAAATGCTAATAACAAAAGTTTTAAAAAAACATAAAAACATAACGGGTCTGAAACTTCGACCCACAGTCACCGAGAAGAGGGAATTGAGAAAGGTTGTGAGGAAGAGGGGGAAGGTTCCCTTGTACCCATATTTCCACCCCTAAGGTTCAGAATTGTGAGAATGTTTCCTGGCTCAATGGGTTTTTTCTCTCAATTTTCAGCTCTATGGAGAAAACGTGGTTCAACAGGTCTGAAACTTCGATCCATAGTCACTGAGAAGAGGAAATTGAGAGAGGTTGTGAGGAAGAGAGGGAAGGTTCTCCTGTACCCATATTTCCACCCCCAAGCTTCGGAATTGTGAGATTGTTGACTGGCTGAATGGGGTTTTGCTTTGAAGTTTCAAGTATGTGGGTAGAACGTGGCTCCTTTCTTTATGAGCTGAAGAGAGAGTTTTATATAGAGTTTGGGGTGTTGCTCTTGACTAGTTTTTGAGTAGTAGAAAAGGCTTTTATCCCCTTTGATACTATTTTGGTGTTTTGGCTTGGGTTGCTCTTGTTTAGGGAAGAGTTTGGTATGCTTTTAGCATGATTTTGGAAATAAAGTGGGTTTGCTCTAATTGGTTGCTTTTGGTCAAAAATTTCAGACCATTGAGAGGCTCACCTAAGTGAGGGCTAGTAGAGGGAGTTGGCCAATGGGAGCCAACTATGTTTAAAGGAAAAAAAAGGGTTTGGGCAAAAACTTTAGGCCACAGTCACCCAGAGCATAAAAGCTGTTTTGGGGTAGAAATTCTAGGTACAAGACCTCCTCCATAAGCTTAAGGTGCTACTAGTGTCCCTTGCCCACTTGGTAGCACGTATGTGATGGGCTCATGCAAAAGGTCTAAAAGGAACCGACCCATACCCTCCAAACCACACTTCCTCAATTTCCCTCATAAGTCGCATGGGCTTGAGCTATGCTTAAAAGAATAAAATATAATATAATACATGAATTGAGCACACCAAGAAGTCGAGCTTGGTTGAATCGGGCTTGTACAAAATGTGTCGCGAAAATGGGTATCCACAAGCATTTACTTTTTTTTATTTTTTGGCTAAAACCATTTACATACTTAAAGTTTAGTCATTTATTATTTATCCCCTAATTTTTAAATATTTGGACTAATAACATTATGTAGCATTTTATTTGAAGTTTCTTCCCATGTTCAATGTTGATATATCTGTAAAGTACCAATTAAACTCAAAATGATGTAATTGTAACGTACTAGTCGTTTTGAACACATGAAAAAAAAATCTACATTAGTATTATTATTGAGGAATTGCAAGATGAGTATATGAATATTGAGGCAAATGACCTTTCTTTATTCATTGGAGGGACTCAAGATGCAACATCAACTCGCACTCACATGCTGACAAGCACAACAGGCTTAGGTGTAGTTAATCTTTGTCGTATAGGATGCTGACTACATATGTTCTTTTAAAGTTTAAGAAAATTCCTTGAAAACCTTAACTCACATATATGGCTCTCATAATAATCTGGGAAGCACAGGTGCGGCTCCAGGGCCATCCCACCTGCACCCGACTCGCATCGATGCATTGATTCTCACTCAACAAGCCAATTTGCCACTTCTTTTTTCTTTTCTTTTTTTTTTGTCCTCCGATTCGCGCCAATTCTGGCCGAAATCGGCCATAATCTACCAAAAACTGACCAATACAGGCAAATTTAGTCTGAAACGGGCCAAAAGCCGGACCCGATCTCTCTGAATCTTTCCTCTTCATGCACTTACTGGTGAAGGCAACGTTTATTGGCAATGAAGGGTGACACTGGAAGTTCATGGAGACTACAAACTGAGCTCCTGAAACTGTGATAGAGAAAGTGAGGGAGAAAGTTTTGGACTATGGAAAGATTTTTGAATATGTGTATTGGTGTAAAAGATAAGGACTTCAAAAGTCAGAAAGATAACGTGTAAAAGGAGAAAAAAAATTGAAAGAAAAGAGTTGGAACTTGTGAAAATAGTAAAAATACAGGTTTTGATTCTTTGATTTTATCACCTTTACCCATCACTTTTTATTATGGATTTTACTAATGTGTGCCTTTAGGGCACACATTAATTTCCATTTTTGGAAAAAAATTTCTCGAGAATTGAAAAAGTAATGACAGCTTTTTCAATTATCGAGAAAATATTTTCAAAAATAGAAAACTTAATGTGTGCCCTTAGGGCACACATTAACCGGACCCTTTTATTATTCTTTAATACTTAGATTTAATACTTTGTTTTACTAACCACTTCTTCCCCAAGGCCCCACATCACTACCTCATTACTTCTTCTCTTTTTTTTTTTTTTTTTTTTTTTGAGGGAAAATAATATAATATTATAAATATGTTATTGTGCTAAAATTGAAGTTGTGTAAACATTATAATAATATATATAAATATGCTTTCAAATTTATCTACTATTGCTATTAAATTGATATATGTTTACCATTATATGAAAAAATATACTTAACAATATATCAAAATATATATATATATATATATATAACAATTTATTAATAAACGTATCCAATTGTACCTGTACCCTACTTTTTTTAAAATTTCTGAATCGTCGCATTGCACCCGCATCCACACCCGAACTCGAATCTGCACCTATCCTTCCTAGATAATAATTGCCTAGCACTGATGGCCTCGATTTACTAGATTCTCTCATAAGATACTTCTAGTTTCGATATTGCGAATGGGCACTACGAGACAGAGGGTCCGGCCTTCACAAGTCAACAATTCATTTTTTAATAGAGTTAGTGTGCAAGTAGCGCTCCTCTTCTTCCAGGTACCTACCTGATCCAATAACTATTTAAACAAAACTAGATATTGGTTGTTGATGGGAACATGCATGTGGAAGTCTTCGCATGTGCATAGATTATTAGTAAGCAAGTGGCCCTACCCCTCAAGTTGCTATTTGTTAAAAGATTAATTCTATTATATGTTTCAATTTTGGTGGTGACAGATTCTACCGTTAGAAAGCAGCTTTATGATTTATTGGGACAATATTTGTAACCCAAAACTTGGAGTAAGGAAGACTAAAACATACACAACAACAACAAAGTCTTAAAATTTAAAATTATCTTAAGAGAGTTCGGAGTAAGTAAATAGTCTCAAAATATAT
This sequence comes from Quercus suber, assembly GCF_002906115.3. Classification (NCBI taxonomy): domain Eukaryota; kingdom Viridiplantae; phylum Streptophyta; class Magnoliopsida; order Fagales; family Fagaceae; genus Quercus; species Quercus suber. The sequence continues at coordinate 275,218 of NW_027069824.1, forward strand.
ACAAATTTTTAAAATTATATTGACATTTTTGAAAATATGAAGAGTACGTTAAGTACAAAAATGATTATTTACAATTGAAAAAAAAAAAAAAAAAAAAGACAAGATGACCTCAAATGAATTTAGAATTTAATGTTGATGCCAAATGACTAGAAGTTCGTTCTTTCAAAGAAAATGTGACAAAAAAGGCCTGTTACTTGACTGATGAGATGTTAAAATGCAAAGGCTCTCTAAATAGAATGTGTACTTTCTTCTTTATTGAATCAAGTAAAAGGAGAGAGTACAAATAAATATCTGCTATTCTGCTATATATACATCAGGGCAGAGCAAAAGAAATGAGAGAAAAGAAATGGCGCCAAAATTCTAACAAACTAACTACCTAGCGCTAACTACACGGAGCCAATCATGTAATGACATCTGGACAGCTTCAGTAACTGTTTCTGGTGTTAAGTTGTGCACGTGTTGATCTTGTGACTTCATTTAAGTCCAACACTGCCGTTTTGTGCCTTCTTATATTTTTTGTTCAGATACACTACACGACACCGTTTCTTTTCTTTTCTTCACAGCATCACCATCTGAGGAACAGAGAGACAGACATTAATAAAGTGATCTTTATCTTTATATTTTTATCTCACTTTTGACTAACAAAAAGAAAAGTAGACATTTCTTTGAGTGCGCCCTTTATTCCTTACCCTGTAGAATAAAGTCTCCAGAAAAGAATAAAGTAAAAATGAGACAGCATTCACATGTCTGACTAATTAACCATTACATACAGTGGTGGCTTCAAGATTTTTTTTAGGGGTTCAGCGGTGGAAATTTATCATAGGGGCAAGTAAAACAATAAAATAATTAACTTTTTTTTTAATACGTGCAACTTCCATATTATATACATTATATAATAGCCTAAAATAATATTCTAAATATAATTTAGTATAAATATTGATAAGAAAACAACCATTAAATGCAAAAACAAATTTAATTAAATAACTAATAACATATATGGTTAGTCTCTTGGAGTCGGGACTAACTATAAATGTAAAATTAAGAAGAAAAAAAAAATAGTAACTGATATAAGTTTTAACTTTTGAAGTGTATGACTTCTTAACCGTACACTTGGTTAGTCCCTTGAAATTGGAGCAAGCACTAAAATAATTTTTGGATCTGGGAATCTTTAGAGCATTTATCAAACTACTTGATCAAACAGAGAGAAAAACTAAGAAAACATAGAAGGGAAAAAGAAAGATATAGAGAATGAGAAAAGAATCATAGATATAGATATAGATCTATTGGTTGTAATAGTGTGTACTTTTTAGTTGATGAAGAAGAAAAGTGCAGGGAAAAACAACTTTATTCTACTATATGGGAAAATAAGCCAAAGTCTTGGAAAAAGAGGATTTTTTTTTTTTTAATGAATGAGCAAAAATTGGAAACTTTTTTTTTCATTCTTATAACATTAAATTTTTTTTTTTTGTAGTGCTATTTGACACACCACTTTCACAACAAAACCTAAGTGGCAAGTTGTTACATGTAGGAAAAAAGTGATGTTCGTTGTGGGTTCTAATATAAACCAATTACAACTTGCCACTTGTTAAATTATTGTAAAAATATTATAAAAGTAGCAATCTTATTCAAACTTATGTCAATTGAGTTTAAACAAAATTTAGGACTAGGAGGTTCAAAATTTTATTTTATGAGCTAAAGAAAAGTTATTAAAAGGAATATATATATATATATATATTTGAACCCCCTAGCCTTAAGGTAAAGCCGCCCCTGCACACATATAAAGAAAAAGAAAGAAACGGCTTTAGTTTAAAGCAGCGTATGCGTGAAGTTGAAGTGGTGAGGAACCATTATATTGTAACTTTTATTCTTAAATAGACTATTGGATTTTGTTAGAGCATTTACACTGTGCATTAACTATTAAAATATACTAACTTTATAGCACGCGCGTTATGCACTTATGCTTCTAGTAAAAGATGCACTATCTAATCCTGAAACAGAATGAATGTATAGCAACTAAGACATGATAAGATTAATATTTAACTCTAAAATTGAGCTCAATGATTGCGCATCAGACCAATGCATGTGAAATATTAGTTTCTTGCTTAATGAGGGAGGTAGAAATTTATACAAATCAATAATTTTTTGTTAAATGAATTAAAGACTATATTAATTTTTTGTGTGTTTCAGTTAGCTCAAGTCTCTGATGATTAAATAAGAGATTTAGAGTTTAATTCCTACCTACACCAAAAACCAATTGGTGTTTTGATTTGATGATGAAGAACAAAAATCACAAAAGTGAATGTCATAGATTAAAACTCTATATAAAAAAAAAAGTTTTAGGTAACATAAAAAAAAATATATAAATTAAATAATTTTAAGTAAATTAAATAATAAACGTCACTTTTATATGTCTTAATATACAAAGGAATATCATAGAGATATAATCATAACATTAAATGAAAACTTTTCATTTTTTTTTTTATGGGTTGCAATGTAGAACATGTCTCAATTTTGTAACCAAAAAATTTATAGCATCTTTTCCTGTAATGGAAAAATAAAAATTCCATGCATACATGTATCCCTTACTCTCAATTTACAAAATGAAAAGGAGTTTGTTTTAAGGGAAAAAAGAAAGAAATTTTACTAACGAGATAAACTTATATTTTTGGAAACATATGCTTTAAATGCTCTTAAAGTTAATGAGTAAAATGTATAAAAAATAAAAGAAATAATAAAAGAAAATATAAACAAATATAGATAAATTGGGGAGCGAATTGTTAATTCTCACTATTCAAAAATAATAATTAAATATAAAAGTTACATGAAGTCAAGTGATGAAAAGAAAATTCAAATCCAAATGATCTTGTGTCAGAGAATTGAGAAATGCCACATTCCATAAGACTCAAAAAAAAAAAAAAAAATGTTGAAGAATCACGTACACATAAATCATTTTTTTTTTTTTTTTTTTTTTTTAAGTTTAAATTTTTTTTTTTTTTGAGTTTAAAGTTTTTAGATGCTTCAATAACAAATACGGTAAGAAATGAAGATCTGATTCAACATGTCAAGTATAAAGAATTTGTAGAAGGAGTACTTATTTTACTTAATATCACTGGTCAAAGTGTTTTCTGCGTAGCGGTGAGACTAACCACAGGAGAAAAGTGAGACAATGAATGCATACCATCTAACGGAGGAAAAAATTGCTAAATGTCATTTTTGGGCAAACTAAGTAGCGTTTTACCCTATTTTTTAAACTAATTAGGGAAATACCCCTCTTTTGAAACTCGATTTTGATTAAAAAAAAAAAATCTGGAGCCCTATAGCGGCATTTTTAAGGACCTATAGTAACGTTTTCAGGACCTATAGTGACGTTTTGTAACTCGACTTCTATTAAATCGAGTTATAGGCAATTTTTTTTTTTTACCTATAACTCAATTTCATATAAATCGAGTTACAAAACGCCACTATAAGCTCTTTAAAAATGTCGCTATAGGGCCTAACTCGATTTTGAGAAAATCGATTTTCAAAAGAGGGGCATTTCTCTAATTAGTTTGAAAAATAGGGCAAAATGCTGCTTAGTTTGCCTAAAAAGGACATTTAGCAATTTTGTCCATCTAACGGAGGTAGAAACTTAGGTAATCATTAACCAATAGTTCCCATTTGTATGGAAGAATTTTACCAAAACTACGTAATTTTAAGTTGTTGAAGATATTATAGAAAGTTAAGGCTGCCGACAAAAAATGAGGTAATTTTAAGTTGTTGAAGATATTGTAGAAAGTTAAGGCTGCTGACAAAAAATGAGATAATTCATAACACAGCTAGGCTTAGAAATAATGAAGAGATCGAATGCCACATGCATGGCAAACCGAAAGGTATATACCACGCCATTTGAACTGGGTATATTCAGTACTCATTGGGTCATCATCATATTCATTACTAATTCTCAATGCCTATTAAGAAGGCCCTGATAAATTTGGGCCTGAGCAACTTCAAATGATAAATACTACCACACCAAATATATAGAGGCTTAAACATTCCACAATAAATCATTTTTTTTTTTTTTTTTTTTTTTTAAGTTTAAAGTTTTTAGATGCTTCAATAACAAATACGGTAAGAAATGAATATCTGATTCAACATGTCGAGTATAAAGAATTTGTAGAAGTACTTATTTTACTTAATATCACTGGTCGAAGTGTGCGTCTTCTGCGTAGCGGTGAGACTAACCACAGGAGAAAAGTGAGAATGAATGCATACCATCTAAGGGAGGTAGAAACTTAGGTAATCATTAACCAATAGTTCCCATTTGTATGGAAGAATTTTACCAAAACTACGTAATTTTAAGTTGTTGAAGATATTATAGAAAGTTAAGGCTGCTGACAAAAAATGAGATAATTCATAACACAGCTAGGCTTAGAAATAATGAAGAGATCGAATGCCACATGCATGGCAAACCGCAAGGTATATAACACGCCATTTGAACTGGGTATATTCAGTACTCATTGGGTCATCATCATATTCATTACTAATTCTCAATGCCTATTAAGAAGGCCCTGATAAATTTGGGCCTGAGCAACTTCAAATGATAAATACTACCACACCAAATATATAGAGGCTTAAACATTCCACACACATACCTGAGAGCAAAACCCTGATGCAAGTCCTTCAAGCTATGGGGTTAGTTTTGTTGCTGGATTAACAACAAAATCACCCAGGCCCTATTTAAGAAAAGAAATGCAAAGGAATTAAAAAGAAAAAAGAAACAAAAAATGAAATATACTGCCAGAAACGAATTCTGTTTAGAGAATAGCAAGAAAGACAGCGCGACTTACCAAAAAAAGGTCACAGAAAAATAGTGTATCAACCTTGCAAATTCATCAAAGCTACCAATTTCACTGGGATTTCTAGTCCTTGCAATCAGAGTCACCTTGTTCTTGTGTGCTTGAATTCCCAATCCAATTTCCCAAATGTGGAATGAATCTTTCAATTAAATGAGGGAGTCGTATCCTCTTTGGGTGTGGTACATCTACCTCATTATAGGTAACTTCTCCACCAGGTCCATCCCCATCCCCATCATGGTCATCATGACTTCGCTTAATTATGGTATTTTTTGCTAAATCGTCTGAATCATCCTCATAAGAAGTGATGCTGCAGCTACAGGAACTAGCCATATTTTGTTTGAGATCTTCAATGTCTTGCGCGTATACCAAACGAGCCCCGCATCTCGTCACCTTCAAGCTTGTACCTTCAATTTCAATTCCAACATCAACTTGACTCAATTGATCATTAGCATTGACTTGACTCAATATCTTGTCCCATAGCCCTTCCATAGAAAAATATTTTATCCAAAGGTGATTTGAATCAATCTTACCAGATTGCTCGGAAAAACCAAAGCTTAAGTAATCTGGAACTTTATATCCATTGACATTACAAAGAAAATTAATAAAATGAGTAACTGGATGATTTTCCGAACTTTCCTGAGGATGTTGGAGTGGATAATGCTCGCAAAATACAAAAACAACACACAGAGCAATTCCTATAAAACCTAGAGGCTCTTGTAGATTCAATGAAGGCCCCTCACTTTGATGGCTAAACCATTTTGGAATTCTACTTCCAGGTATAAGAATATTTTGGAGACCTAAATTTGGTCTCTGAAACACATAAATCAAGATATTAGAGAGAGAGGGAGAGAGAGAGAGAGAGAGAGAGAGAGAGAGAGAGCTAAATGTAACGTCTCAGCATTGTTAAGAACATGCCACTGTAATCTTGATTGTCATTTAATTTGAAGCAGTTAAGAAGATAAAGATGTGGATGAACATCTTCTTCTGGTCTTAAGGGTAATGTTTCGAGTGAGGTACAACCTTCTGCCCCCAAATAATCAATACTTAATGGAAGCTGTGGCAGTGATCATAGATTAGTGCAACCACTCAAATAAAGAGAATCCAGTTTAGATAGTCGAATGATATCTTCAGGAAGGGAAATGAAATTATTTCCCTTTAAATTTAAATTTGTTAAAGAGGACAAACAACCAATAACATCAGGGACTACCTGTAGATTGCAATAACTTAGATTCATATAGGTCAAAAAGGACAAGCCTGATAGAGCAAGCATTGACATGCCCATGGGATCTAGACTTCTTCTTTGCAATAAAGGAAAGTTGAGGAGTTTATTTGATGGTTTAGATGATAGAAAATTACATCCATGGAGAGAGAGATTTTGGAGATTTTTTAAGAGAACCATGGACGAAGGTAACTCTTTTATAGCAGTTCTACTCCCATCTATCTCCTCTAGGCCTTCAATATTTCCCAAGTTCTCTGGCAATTTGTCAAGTTCTAAGCAGTCAGATATATTGAGAGTTTTTAAAGACGTCAAACTACAAATTGAAATAGGAAGACTTGAAAGGTTTTTGCAATCTCTTAGATCCAAGTCTATAAGGCCAATTGAGCGTTCCACTAATAATGATGGATCTTTTATAGCAGTCTCACTCAAACAAAGTTTTGACAAACGTGACATATTTTTCACAATCTCTAGAAACTTCTTCAATTTCGAACAACCACCAAGATCGAAAAATTCAAGAGCTTCCAAGCTGATCTTGTGAGGAAGGCTTTTGAGACACTTACAACCATTCAAATCCAATAGAATAAGCCGTTTAAGACCTCCAATAGATGCATGAATCTTATATAGTCCTGTACAACGTTGAAGAATTAATTGCTTAAGATTTGGGGCTCCACTTAGGTCCGGGATCTCAATCAAGTTTCGAGAGTCACTCAAATCAATGAGTTTTAACTTATTTAAAATCTGTTATAAACCAATAAATAATTAGACTAGCTCAAGCATTAATGAAAAAGCAGGAAATACAAATTAGTATAAGTGAAAATCTTACTATAATTCCTTTCCATAGTTGTTTGATGTCGCTGCAATGCATTCTTAGTTCAACAAGTTTATTTGGTTGGAAATTGGCGGGCATTGATTTTAAAGGATATCCATGCCAATCAATTACACGTAACTCATTAGAAAGATAATTGAGGCCCTGTGGAAGTTGGATAGGACCTCCAATGAGGTCTTGTGGAGGATGCACATAACCAATTTTAAGAAATCTCAAAATTTTCATCTTTGAGAAGGCTTTAGCACTCAAGTGTTCCTTTGCTTCAATAGGCATGTTTAGCATTATGCCTTCAACTACCTCTGTTCCCTAATAACCAAGGACAATGAAATTAGAGTAATTGACAAATATTTAGAAGAAATTGTTAAAATATATATAATTCTATAAGTTTAGGTCTAGAATGTACAACTTACAGTACTATTCTTCAATATATGAAGGACATCCTCATAACGCCATAACCTACTTCGACAACCAAGCTCTTCAGGGGATTCACAGTGAACAATTTCTTGGCCCATTTCTTGTAGCAAATCATGCATCCACAAAGATTCATGCATCAACAAACTTCTCTCTCTATCAATGGTTATGAGTGATTTGTCTATAAGAACTTTAATATTGTAGTTTGGATAGTAACCAAAACTTTCTAGCATATCTCTTATGCAATCTTTGTTCTCTCCTTTGAAAAAACATGCAATATCCAAAAACAATTCCTTTTGAGTATACATCAGACCATCAAAACTTATTTGAAATATATTTACAATGTTTCTATCAGGTTCTTGTTTTAGTTTATATGAGGCACTTTTCCATTCATCTATTCTCTTTTCAAACAACAAAGAACCTAAAACTTTAAGAAACAAAGGAAGGCCATTGGCATAATTTACCAAGTCCTTAGACAAATCCACATAATTTTCTTCAGGATAGGGTTTCTTGAAAGCTCTCCAACTAAAAAGCTGCAAAGCATCGTTGTCATTCAATCCCTTTATTGTATATATATCATTTATACCACGTCTTCTCAACAAGTGCTTATCTCTACTTGTTACAATGATTCTACTCCCTGAACCAAACCAAACATGATTCCCAACTAATGCTTCTAGTTGTTCATCTCCATCCACATCATCAAGAACAATAAGAACCTTTTCGTTACGTAGTCTATTCCCTATAACATTGATCCCCTCAAAAACATTCGATATATTTTTTCTACTTCCCTTAAGGATGTTAGAAAGAAGTTGTTCTTGTAAAGAAACTAGATGATGATTTTTAGTTTTTTCTCTTACATTAGCTATAAAGCTGCTAGCTTCAAAGCTACTAGCAATTCTTTCATGAATTTCAAATGCAAGAGTTGTTTTACCCATTCCACCCATCCCGCAAATCCCAACAAAACGAACACCACCCGACCCTTCAACTAAATATAAATCCAACATTTCCATCATAGGAGATTCTATTCCAACAAGTTCCTTGGAAATGGCACTTTGAAATATAGGATTCAATTCACTAGATATCCTTTCAATGATTTCTTGGATAATTACTGATTCATGCCTGCAAAGAAGATAGCAAAAAAAAAAAAAATTTGATGACTATATAATATATAGCATAAATATAGGAGACAAAATATTCAAAATACAATCTTAGATTCATTGAGAAAAAGTGGAATCTAAAAAGTGCATAATATTAATAAGGGTCGTCAAATAGCCCATGGCCCATAGCCCCGGCTCAGAAACCCGACGGCCCACCGGGCTAATGGGTGGCCCAACTCGTTGTTATTGAGGCTCATGGGTAGCCCACTAGCCCAGTGGGTTAGGCCGTGGGCTAGTTTTTATGCCCATAGGTACCCAGTGGGCTAGCCTAGTAGCCCAACCCGTTGCCCAGCTCGTTGGCCTAACCCATTGGCCCAGCCCAATAACTTGTAATTCATAAAAAAAAAAAAATATATAGAAAGTGTATAAAGAATTGATCTTGAGATATTATAGATAAATTTCTTAAGATAACTCCCTGAACCACTAAGATACTCAAAGTAATTGTACTAAACTTAGTTTACTAGATATATATTTTTTTAGTAATCTGGCAAATTTGAATTAACCATTTGACATTTTTTTTAATTAAAGAAAAAAATATAAATCTATTTAAAGCCTTAATAAAAAAAAATTAAATAGGTTTCTATCAACAAAACAAAAAATTAAATAGATTTGACTGTAAAAAAATTTGTAATTAAATATTAAATTCTTTCCTTAAAAAAATAGATTGATTATTCCCTTATAAAAAATTGATTCTTTCTTTATAAAATAATAAAATAATATGCTAACACAAGCCCATGAGTAGCCTATTAAGCCCAACCCGATAGCCTAGCTTGCTAAAGACAAAATGGGCATTACCCATGGGCAGGGTCATGGGTTGAGGTTTTCTCTTTCGGCCCAGTCCGACCCGACCTGTTAACTAGTTAATAGCCCATTATGCCCAGCCCATTGTGCCCATGGACCAAGTAAAAATGGGCCGGGCTGGCCCGACCAGGCCCATTGACGACCCTTAATAATATAGCATCGTAATTGAGGTTTGATTTGTTTGTCACGTCGGATAGTCTATGTGAGAACCATGTGTTTCCTTCTAATTGTAATATTTTAATGGGTTAAGAGTGTGCCTAATTTGTCACACTCTAACTATCACGATAGTTAGATTGTGACAAATTTTAATGTTATTTTTTTGTAAGTTTCTCAGATTTTAATTTTCATACTCCTTTTTTCTATTTCTTTTATCTTCACAATAAGAAAAAAAGATAAAATAGATAGACCAATTGAAGTACTTAACTATTTACTGTATATTTATGCTTCTGGCCTATCACTACAACAAAATGTATTTTTAGTGACGAAAATTAGTGAGGAAATATTTTTCGTCACTAAAAATACAGCTTTAGTGACGAAATATGAATTTTGTCACTAATAATGAAAAAAATTATAACATTTAGTGACGAAAAATAAATTTCGTCGCTATTGTGATCTAAAAAATGGGCACCAGTGGAGGGAAACTTTGGCGCGAGTTTAATTAATCTATAGTGACGAAATATTTTGTCACTAAAAGTTGAAATTTCTAGTAACGAAATATTTCGTCACTATAAGTATTACTATGGATAGTATTAGTAAGGAAAATCCTTTCGTAACTATAAAGAAGAATTAGTGACGAAAAATATTCGTCACTAAAAGTAATAATAGTTTTGCATTTATATGTTTTTAGTGATGAAATCACAATTCGTCACTAAAAAAATGCTTTAGTGACAAAATATGAATTTCGTCTCTAAAAATCTTAACAAAGCCCGGTCTTTAGTGACGATACTAGAATTCGTTACTAATGACTTATAAGCCTAATTTCAATACCCAGCACGCCAAAAATAAAAACCAAAAGCAACAAACATTTCACAAACTCTCTCTGAGCCATTTTGGTCAAAAAAAAAAAAAAAGAGCCAACCAAAAAAACCTAAACCATCATCGCCGTTAAGCTCAGCCGTCGTTGATGAAGCTCAAACCGTTGTCGATGAAGCTCCGTTAAGAGCCAACTGTCGCCGATGAAGCTCAACAACGACGCTTCAGCTCGCCGTTGCAAATATCCACTCTAACGGAGCTGAAGCATCGCCGATTAAGCTCAACGGCGATGCTTCAGCTCGCTGATCGCGACGAATGGCTAAGATTCAGCTCTGTTGGCGGCGAATGGCGACGATTCAGCTCTGTTGGCGTCGCTTCAGGTCGCCGATCATTGACGACGCTTCGGGTCGCCGATCGTGACGATTTAGCTCCGTTGGTGACGATTCAGCTCCATTGGCGATGATTGGGGATGATTCAGCTCCGTTGGCGACGATTTAGCTCGCCGTTGGCGACGCTTCAGTTCGCGACCCTTCATCTCCCCTTCGTGCTGGTGACCCTTCGCCTCCCCTTTGCACTGGTGACGGCGACGGCGACAGTGACTGTGAGGTTCTTTGGTCTTTCTTTCTATAAATAAAGGTATAAATAAATATATTTATTTGTGCAGAACATTTTAACTGCTCAAAGAAGAAATTCTACAAGAAATAAAAATTAGATGAAAATACAGTGTTATCGTGAGGTATTGTGCTCTTTATTTTGTAGTGATTGAGTTTTTCAATTGATTATTTATGCTTGCTATTGCTATATCATTAATTGGCTAATGATGTATACCTTTGGGCTATAAATTGGTAGATTAGCTTAAAATTAGAATTAGCCGTAATTACAACTTGGGGTCTAAATTATTACGATAATTAAAATTTGGTAATCTCAAGAAAGAAAGGCAAAGAAGAAGAAATTATTAGGTTCACCGGGAGGACTGCTGATGTGGTCCTCCCAACCAATGAAATGATGCCATTTATGCAAATGTGTGAGTGGGTGTCTTAATCAACAAGAGGAATAAAAAATAAAAATTACTAGGTGATATTACATTTGCATATATATTACAGTATTTTATTAGTTGGAAGGTAAGGGAGAATCATGTTAGCAGTCCTCTTGATGGACCTAACAATTTCTTGCGAAGAATAGGAGAATGTAGTGAGAAATAAATTGTGTTTAACATGGCATTTTTCTAACCTTTATATCATTTATTTGCCATGTGTCATCCATCAAAAAATAATAATAATAATAATAATTAAAAAAAAAAAAAAAAAAAGAA